>NW_007772408.1:0-3000 GCF_000696425.1 Galeopterus variegatus | reverse complement strand
AAAGCAAGTACTTCAAGAGGCAACCAAAAAAGATTTTAGACAAATCACTTCATTTTCTCATGTAAATTGTAGACAAGATGATCTTCTAACGTAAGAAGCAGGAATGATGTAAAAAGATAAAGGAACATAAAAAAAAGATTCAAAAAAGAGAGAGAAAGGAGCTGACATAACTCACAGAGAAATGAAAGAGTAACATGAACTTCTGAAAGAAAAAAGCCACATTAAAGTAACCAAAGCGGAATTGACAGAAATGAAAACCACAGAAACATTGTGAACAGGCTTGAAAAATCTCACAAAACAAAATTGGAAGAATGAGGATATTTAAATATTATAAAAATGGTGATATATACATAAGACAGAAAAAGATATTCAGCATCTCTTTTGCTTAATTAGTATTTTTGAAAAAGAATAGAGGGAAAAATCAAGAATAAAAGGAAAAAAATGTATTTCCTGAAATACAGCAATAGTCATTCTAGATGGGCATTCTATGTCCTTGGAAAATTTTTAACATCACAGTCAACATAAACATATTCTAGTGAAGTTATTTAATTTTAAAGATAAAAAGCAATATTTTACATGAGCATTCAAAAAGAGATACATGAGTGTCCTTTGACTTTCCCTAATTAACACTTCATGGCCGACAACAGTGTACAGTGTTGGAAGTTTGGGAAGCAAGAGAAAGAATGTTATACCTTTATGAATTGCCCTTCAGAAACAGGTGGTTATTCTGGAACATAGAACACAGTATCTTCTTGGAAAAATTACTTCATAAGAATGCCTAGCACAGGACTCGATAAATCAAAATAAGGAATGGGGGAATGGAGAAGTTGTAGCAAAAAGACTAGTTATGAATATTGACTCTTTAATAATACAGCCAAGATCGATCAACTATGAAAAGTATTTTGATGAAATAGTATGTAAATGCTATGAACTTAAATGATATGAAAATGATAATGTAACTTACCAAAACAGGAAAGTAGCAAAGTAAATGAGATGCGAATATCTGTAAGGGCACTGAATGCTTTTGTACAGTAATCCGTCTACAGTTGAAATCTATAGATAAAAATTCGTAATATATACAACATTCATGTTTTTTCTTGTATTTCTGTTAAATCTAGAGGAACTTTTAGTAGTTAATTAACTAGCCTTGAAGAAACATTTACTTGAAGTCCAGTATTTCTTTAGTTTCATTTCAGCGTCTCTTTCCTTAAATTCACCTAAATTTAGGTTTAATAGATTTACTAAAGAAGAAGAGGAGTGGGTGCCAAATCAGCAGTCAAAAGTTGAGACTTGAGGCATTTCCTAAACATGGTATGCAGAACCCAGCCGAGGATTTACTTTTGACCTTCAGGCTTTAGTGCTACTAGGTATTAGCTGATGTCAGATATTTGGTAGCACTGACCTAATAGTCTGAGAACTGCAAGAATATATTGTATTCAAAGGTAAAACAAAGGAGAGCTCTAGACCCTTAAAGTCTAAAAAGATCTATATTTATTGAAAATAAAATGAAATGAAGCCAAAGAAAAAAGATGGAATGACAGAGATATTTATTAGAACAAACATCAAATTAAGACCAATGAACCACCGAGTGTTTACTCCAGAGACGTCGTACCTTTCAAAACGGCATGATAGCATGCGTACAAATCCCTTGTCACTCTCTTGTCAGAAAGTGACAGTTGCCTGTATCAGTTCTACTCCCCGTGCACTGACTATCATAGAGTGAAAACTTAGATGTGACAGAACCAACTTCTGACCCTAAAACTAAGAATCTGTGGGGACCAAACCAGTCAAAAGGGAGAATCATCACTCCAGAAGGAGCAAGTGCACAAATTTAAGTCAGCGGGAAAGCAGAGCTCCAGTACTGAGGCAAGGAGAGCTGGTTCCAAATTATCTACCTTACTCAGTCGCCTTTCCCAACCCTGACAAATGAATTAATTTGTAGGGCTATCCCTTCTAAATTAAAATCCATCTGTCTTCTCTTGGGATTTTCTACTCCTA
This sequence comes from Galeopterus variegatus, assembly GCF_000696425.1. NCBI lineage: Eukaryota > Metazoa > Chordata > Mammalia > Dermoptera > Cynocephalidae > Galeopterus > Galeopterus variegatus. The sequence continues at coordinate 1,002 of NW_007772408.1, read as the reverse complement.
TAGAGATGGAAGTTTCTCTTTCCCAGCTGTCCGCTAAAGCTTTCAACAGAAACCAGAATTCTAAAGTAAGAAATTCTTTAAAATATCAAGTCTGCAACTCTTAACACATAAGAAAAGTATGTAATGGTTTTCACAAAATAACATACTTCTAACAAATTTTTAAATATTGGCACAGTGAGGGTTTTGTAAGCATCAGCAAGCAGTATGATGCTGCATATTTTTCAAAACATCCATTTGACCCTCATTGTAGATCAGACGTTAGAATTTTTACTTTTTTGAGAAAATAAAATTAAAGGCAAAAAACCAAAAAAACAAAAATAAAACTCAAGTCCTGAAAAGGTCAAGTTATAATATGAGCAGAATTGGATTGAATTCAAGGGTCCAGATTTGAATTCTGAGTCTGTGCCAATACTTTAAGCTACAACGATCATTGCCTGGGACCCTTAGAGGGCTTTAGCATCTGTCATTCACTCATTAGTCAATCCTACAAGTCCTTTAAATATGATACTTTGATGACATGACTGTAGTCAGAGGGACCTGTTTATTGATTCATTCCTGTATTCTATGGATATTTATGGAGTCCTACTACACAAATGCCATTTATGAAGCTAGGGAGCTCAGAGCTGGGATATAGTAGGGAAGTAAACAGATAATTGGAATGTAGGGTCAGGAATATATAATAGAAAACATACTCTTAAACAGCCTTTGCCATATATATGTTGTCCCTAAACTACTGTTCTGAAATCAGCCATTAAATAAAATATCTGATCTCTAGTGGGGTCACCCAGAAGGTCTATATAGTTCTTAAACTGTGGATGAAATTGGAAGAGTGTTTTTCATAGACAGTGAAAAATGATTAGAATTTCTGTTGTATTCAATGGCAAAATATTAAGATTCCTGCTAGGTAGTAAAGTAAACTGTAAAGAAAAAGTTTTTAATAAAATAATGACATAAAAAGTTAATGATGTCTTGTCTACAAGATAATTTTGAGATACCACTGCC
>NW_007772407.1:0-4884 GCF_000696425.1 Galeopterus variegatus | reverse complement strand
CGGTGGTGCACTGGAGAGTGCGCCGCTTGGGAGTGCGGCGGCGCTCCCGCCGAGGGTTCGGACCCCATATAGAGACTGGTTCCCGCTCACAGGCTGAGCGCAGTGCGGGCGCGACACTGAGGGTTGCGATTCCGTTGCCGGTTGCGGTACGGGCGCGACACCAAGGGTTGCGATCCCATCGCTGGTCATGAAAAAAGACAAAAAGGGAAAAAAAATAAACAAATAAAATAAATAAATAAATTGTGTGATCACGCAATACTTGTCTTCATGCAGCATCTGCTGGACTAGCTGATTAACTGTCTGATTGAAGTGACCCCGATGTATTTCTGTTATTCCTGTCATGTTTATCAGCTAAAACTTGGCACCTACGTTCATTGCTAAAAAGTCAGTAGGGAGAGACTCAGGAAACCCAAAATCGGCCGGGGCCTCTCTGCAGGCTCTGGCTCTGCTGTCTGGGCCTTGCTCATCTGCAGACCTGGAGGACTTTAGCCTCCAGGCTCAAGGTTATCAGGACCCAGGCTCACTCATTAGTTGGTGAATGTGCTTATTCCGTGTGTAACCCGTGCAGAACCCACCCCAATGTGGCTCCTCTGCATATTCCTTAATAGGCCCCCCAACGAGGATGGAGCTCCTTGTCCACTGTGACATTGTCTTAGCAAGACATGCCAAGTTCCCTCCCCTTGTCCTCGAGCCCCTAGGTCACGGCCACCACCAGGGTCCTGTGGCTGCTTCTCCTGGCCTCAGCCAGGTCTACTCACGCACTTCTTTGATTTCCATGGACAGAGTTTGGGAGGCTCAGGATCATCCCAGTAGAAGAGGGAAGCAAGCCTCCCCTCACTGGTCTGGCCTCAGTATTAAGCACATATAGGACAATCGAATCTTTTATACCTTCAAGAGTAACTTCTTGTGTAACTCCCGTGTCTTTATACTAAAAATGTCTGTCACTTTTTGCCCCTTTTGAGTTATACTACAAACTTATGCTACTTGTGTAGTCCAAAAGCAAGTATCTGCCTCTAGGAGGGCATTAGTCTGTGCTGAGCCTAAGGAAGAAAGTAAGAGGGGAGAGAATACCAAACCAGCCCGCCACACTTACTAAACCACTGGCAGGTGCCACTGGCTTCATCACCTAAACAGTTCTGGAATCCGGACTCTTCAGCCTATCCCCATTGCACTGTCCCAGTCCAGGCTATGAGGACTATTGAACAACCGAACTTTTACTACCAATACTACTCCTGCCACCACCACTGAGAATGCCAGCCAACTGGTCTACCCTACCCTCTCTGGTTCCCCCAATCTGTTCTCAGCATGCACCTGAGTGGCTTCTGGTTGCTCTGGGAACATGGTGATTAGGCTCTGCATGGGCTGGCCTTGTCGGGCTGCACCTCACGGAGGTTCCCTCTTTCCTTCTTCCCTAGGGAATGCTGGCTGCCTTTCAATCCCAGACCTCAACATGCTAACCCCCGCCTTACAGAGGCTTTGCACAATCTGTCACTTCTGCCTGGAGCCTTCCAGCTCTTTACCTGATTAGCTCTGTTTATCTTTCAATCCCTGATCTCTCCAGCAAAGCCCTCCGTGGTGAGTTCTCACACAACCACAACCACACCACATCTCACATATATTAGTCTGACTGCTTCATCACCTTAAGGTAAGCTCTGAGCACAGGAACTCAATCTCTTTTGCCCACTTCTGTAGCCCCAGCTCCTTGTGCAGGGCTTAGCATGTAGTTGGTGTTCAGTAAAATATTTGTTGAATGAATAAATTTGTCTGGTACTGTCTCTCTGCCAAATTTAAAGCTTTGTCTCAACAGCTTTGCTGAGACCCTGATTCTTAGCCTAACTTTTGTCAAATCCCTTTCCACAGGGGGCTAAGACCTGTCCCTGGTTTCTCTTGGGCTCCTGGGAATCACTGTATTTCAGAGGATCTGTGTGGAATGCACTAGACTTCTTAACTTTTACTATAGAATGTCAGCTTCATCACCAATTCATCTAAGTCTTTTTCATCACCCCTTCAGGCACTGGCCAGCAAGGCGCACTGACTCAAATGGTTAATGGAGACAAGGACACGTTGCTGGTGACGTGGGCTTTAATGTCCGACTCTAATGGCAGGAGTTGTGTGGCTTGGTTGTGTCAGTGAGGCAGGAATAGTATAGGGACATGCCCCAGGGAAGCTACTTATAAGTACTTAGGCTGATCAGCACTGCTGCCTGTTTGCCGGGCAGTTAACCACACAAGCAATCTGCATGCTACACCGCTCCACCTGTGCACAAGGAGAACAAAATACAGACAACCACCATTTCCACCCTTCACCTGCGCAAGACCGGAAACTGATACTGCCTCATTAGGCCTTTATTATCTTAGATCCTCCTCCACAGAGGAATATTCCTCCCATTACTTAAGACAGTGAAACAGCCCTGTCCCAGGACGATATAGAAACCATCCCCTTGGGAATGCACGGGACATTTCTCATTTTCTTTCCAAGGCTGCCTATGCACACACGTGGTGCATATGCTCTTTGCACAATAAAGTCCTGTTATTTGTGTGTTTGTTGGTCTGTCTCTTTTCCTCTTCTCTGGCGGAGTGTGCTCACTGGACTACAGTGAGCACACTTCACTGATCCCGGGTAAGGTTCTCCCTACTTGGTTTGATCAAGGACCTAGACCAGCCATATGGTTTCACCAGGACAGAATGCGAGGCTGAGGGAGAGAGGGGAGGCAGCTGGGGACAGCTCCACTCTAGGGCGGTGGGGACCAGAGCAGGATGGGCCCAGCAAGAGTCAAGTGGTACGACATTACTGGTGGTGGAGAGTGTGCAAGGCTGCACCGGGACAGTGTCAGTTTCCCATAGGAGCCCCGGGATGGGTGGAGTGGTGGGACAGCACATTCCAGCAGATGGGGAAGAACGTGGAGGCAGAACAACCACCCACAATGTGAATGCAGGAGGGCCGGAAGGCTATTAGAAACAGGTGAAATACTCCTCTGAGCGGTGGTTTAATGTTGGTGCACATTAAAATCACCTGAGGAGCTTTAAAAATACTGATATTTGGGTCCCACACCCAGAAATCAAAATGCAATTAATTGGTCTCGATTGTGACCTGGTCATTGGTATTTTTAAAAGCTCCCCTAGTGTTGATTCTAACAGCAGCCCAGGTTGAGAGCACAGGCTTAAGTGGGAAAGGTAATTACACTGTCAAAGACTGCAGCAGGCTGGAGAGGGAGGTGAAGGATGGATATGGCTGCCTGTGCCACCAGGAAGGTACACCTTCAGTGATGCAGTCTGTGGGTTCTTAAAACATGAATCAGATTTTATAAGCAAAATCCTATTCAAATGCCCCACAGATCCCTTAAAGCATCCATGTGGTGGGAAAAATTGAACAACCCCTAATTTTCTTATTTACAATGATGAAATTTACATTCATCAGTCATACTTTCCTGGCGACATGCACTTAGGAACTGATAGTTAAGTCCCCCAGGGTGTAGGATTGTGGAATCATACTTGAGCTGAGTGCTCACAGCTCTTAAGCTCATGCGCAAAGTAAGTTTCTTTGAAATGCAAACTCCCCATCACCGTGCCTACGGATTTGAAAGCAGTAAGTGAGTGGGGCCTGAATGAGGCCTGACAAACTCCCCAGGTAATTATGTGACAAAGGCTATCTGTGGCCCTGTACTGGGAAGCTCTGCAGAGGAAGGCTTAATGCATTTGGCTTTCTTAAGAGCACTCTAACCCACCCTTTCAGCATCCGGTGTAAAGAATATTTACAATTTAATGGATGCTGGAATGAGGAAATCAATTCCGAGGGCTCTGATCTAAGTGCGTGTCTACAGCAAGTTTAGAGGATGTCCCACCGGGTACGTCCTCACACATTGCAAGGCTCTCAAACGTTCTCCACACTTCTGAGTGTGCTTCAGCTGTGGGCTGTAAAATGCTCGACAGGCCCGAGCTGTGCATGCCTTGTAATGTGTTTAGAACGTTTGAGAGCCTTCCACCCAAGATGTTGGACTAAAGGGAGGGAAAGAGAATGGTACTGAGATTCAATTGAAGGGGTGGGTAGGCAGCCCCCATGAAGCCTGGGCAGTAGTTCCTCTTGGTGCCTCACTATTCTCTCACGGAGACTTGTGTTACCTGCTGCTGTCTGCCTCTGCACCATGAGGAGGTATCACCAGGCTTGACATCAAAGGGTCACTCTATGTTTAGCATTTTGTGGAACTGCCAACAGTTTTCCAAATGGCTGCACCATCTTACATTCCCACCAGCAGTGCATGAGGGTTCCCATTTCTCCACATCCTCACCAACTCTTGCACTGGAGCACAGAAGCCTCCTGGTGTCCCCCAACCAACCATTTCAAAAAGCTTTTCAGCTGTTGGCTGCCACGAATGGAGACTAGAAAATGAGTTGCACAATGGAGAAGACCGTTGCTGATGCCAAACTCTACTGGATGATCAAGAGACCATGACAATGTGGCAAAATGTCTTTGTGAGCAAACCACCACTCAAGAGGACTAGAAGTGATAAAGCAGTGCTAGGAAGAAATTCAAGAACTGAATGAAGACTCAAGATATTAGCCAAGACACAGCAAGAGATCAGTGAGACTGAAGAGGACTTCATACATCTCTGGAGGAACATCAGTCAACTTTGGGACTTATAATGAGCAAGTACTGAGAGCACAGGTTGGGTTTCTGATGGCCAACAAGAAGGATGACCTTGGCATAATAATGAATTTTACCACGCGGCATTTCAAGATAATACAAGCCCACATTGCCCAGATAACTAAAATGGCAGCAACAGTGAGGAAAGCCACTGAAAGTGGTCAGCGTCAGGATTGCATGAAATAGGAAAAAAATTTCTGGGCCAGCCCAGTGGCGCACTGGAGAGTGCGCCGCTTGGGAGCG
>NW_007772406.1:0-4884 GCF_000696425.1 Galeopterus variegatus | reverse complement strand
AAATGCAGCTCTGTCACTTACTGGCTGGGTGACCACACTCCACTCTGGAACAGGAACAGGGCTCCTGGGAGGACAAGGAGATGCCGCATGTGGGCGGATGCCCATAGTACATCAACACGTAACACAAATGCACGGAAATATTATTCTCTGCCAAAAGGGGGCAAGGTCATCAACCTGCTGAGAAGGAAGGTGATAAGCGAGGGGAAGGTGGTCATCAGCGCCGCACTCTCCCGAGTGAGCCACGGGCCGGCCCCAAATCTCCTTCCTTTTTAAGACTGAATAATATTCCATAGCACGTACATACTACATTTTGTTTATCCATTCATCCGCTGATGGACATTTTAGGGAATCCTCTTAAGCCCCCCTGGCAGCCTAACGGACGAGGAATGAAGAACTCTGAAATTGCCAGGGGCTCCTGTGATAAGAGTGAATATATTTCTGAAAATACTGTCCCTAGGCTCTAACCAGGACAAAAGGAGTAATAAACACAGATTGACCATTGATCAGGGTCAATATTTTCTAAATCCTGGAACTATACACCCAGGGCTATGTGAAATGATTTCAGCTAGCACACAAACACATTAAAGTCATAGTTATTCTAATTTTCATTCAGACATTCATACGGCTTCCAGGATAAAGTCTCTGATTGGTGCTATCATGTTTTTTCCACTCCTCTAAAATTTGTGAATCTTCAGCTTTTATTTGAGAAAGAAAAAACAGGCCCGAGGTTCAGCAATTTCAGTAGGCAAAATGCTCAACAAATTTAACCCAACAAATCTGGCCCACAGCCTGGTTTTGCAAATAAAGTTTTATTGGTACACAGCCAGACATTTATTTACAGATCATCTATGGCTCTTTCATCACCATGGCAGAGTTGAATGGTTGTAACAGTGACTGACAGAATGGCCCCAAAAGCCTAAAATATATACTACCCAGCCCTTTACACAAAAAAATTGAGGACCTTGGTCTAATTTAATTACATTGTTTTTTCAATGTGTATATTCCTCAGTGTTTTTTCAGTGTAATACTTTCTGTTTATTATGTCATACCAGTTTTTCGCTAATCGTGACAATAATTAATTTTAAAAAGGAATCCATTTAAAGAAAAAAATTAACAAAATAGGATAGCATTAACAAATGAATGTAATATTATATAATAGGTGATAGAAGTAGACTGCAGCTACGGCAAAATCGTGAGAGTGGTACATATATAACCAACGCTTGATAAACACTGGATCATGAGAGCAGGGAAGCTGAAGAATTTGAGGACGATGAAGACAAAGAGCTGCTTTAGTAGAGGTAAGCGATTTGCAGGAAAAGAAGGGGTCTGGGAAGGGGATTTCATGAGAATAAAGGACGGAGAGACGGCTCAGCATGTCCTAATGGACCTACAGGGAAAGGGAGGAGGCAGCCAGGGGCAGGAGCTGCAACTCAGTGAAGCCAGGGTTGGTAAAGCAGGAAAAGGACAGTGCAATGGAGAATCCCTTCCAACCTGGGGTTTTCCTGACAGAAGTATCATGACAGAAAGAATGTGAAGGTATTAGTGACAACTACGACAGTGACACTTGTCTAAGTTGACATTGTGCAGGTTCTAAGCACTTCACACCCACGAACTCACTTAATCCTCACAGTAACCCTGTGAAATAGGGATTCTTTTACAGTGAGGAAGTTGAGGCACAGAGAGGGTAAGTAACTTGCCCAAGGTCACACAGCCAGTGAGTGGCACAGCCAGGCACTCCACTAAGCTCTGCACTATGAAAAGGCAGGGAGGCCAGTGGGTAGGGCAGAGTGGCTAGATCCACCCAACAACATCTGAGCCCGGCCACCCAGGAGGTGACTGGGCCTTGGTCATTTGTAGAGTCAGGTCTGGGAATTGTGACACTGGGTCAGCTGAGCACCTGACCGGCCCATCCCTGTCTCAGTCTTGCCCTGCCCTTTAGGATCTGGATCATGGAGAGGCCGTCATCCTGTAACATCACAGGGAGATGACAGATCATGATGACTTTGCCAAGGGAGTGATGAGGTCTCAGTTGCCAATTAGAGGCAGAGCCGTGAGGCAGCAGCAGCAGAACAGGTCTGAACCACAGTGGCAGCTAAGTCCCCAGCAGCCCAGAGAGGTCTCAGAAGCAAAGGGGCAGAGGCATCCTAAGTGACCATACCCAGAAGTCACAGGCTGGGGCTGGGTGTCCAGTGGTGCCCTCCACACTGTGTTCACGGCTCAGAAAGCAAAGCTTCAGAGCAGCATGACAGATGCTACTGTCATGTAGTTCCCTGCTTTTGTCCTTTTTTGCATTTATCACCACCTGAAGTTATATCACTCATGTGTTACTTAATTATTAACTATGTGTCTCCCCCCTGAGAACATTAACTCTGTGGTGTGAAGTTCTGGACTTGATCTTGTTCTCTGCTGCCTGACACATCATCAGTGCTCAATAACATCGGTTTCATTTAAATCCCACTTCAGCTCAAGCTTCTAAATGTGTAGGGGTCACTCAGGGCTACCCACCCATGGAGGACGAGCTCCTTGGTTTGGCCATTAGAGGTGAGAGACCCTTCTTCCCAGCTCCCTCTCAACGATACAGGGACAACCAATGGCATCTCTGTGTCCCAGGAGCTTAAGCATGGTGCCTAGTGGCACGGTGAGCCACCTTTAATGGGGGGATGACTTTACAATTATCTGTGTTTCTGAAAACTTGGTTTGAGAATCTAAATTTTCTATATAGACTACAGACAGATGTCAAAGAATGTACAAACAAACAAATAAAGCTTTTAGCTAATTATCATGGGTTATGGGTTAAATTCCCTCTGTACCTCAGAATGTGACTTTATTTGGAAATAGGGTCTTTGCAGATGTCATTAGTTAAGATGAGGTCATACTGGAATAGGGTGGGCTCTACTCCAATATGACTGGTGTCCTTATAAAAAGGGGAAATTTGGGCCCAGAGACACGTGCACAGAGAGAACACCACACAGAAATAAAGGCAGAGATCATGGGGTTGCACCTGCAAGCCAAGGAATATTGAAGGTCTCCAGCAAAGCACTAGAAGCTAGCAGGGAGGCCTGGAAATGATTCTCCTCACAGCCTCAGAAGGAACCAACCCTGCCCACACCTCGATCTCAGACTTCCAGCCTCCAGAACTGTGAGACAATGCATTTCTGTTGTTCAAGCCACCGAGACCAAGCTAGTTTGTTACAGCAGCCCTGGCAACCATGGCAGCTATTTCCAACAGCAGATGCTAGCCTTGGCAAGTAAACCACTCATCAAAGATCTCTGTGGGAAGAAGAGGGTGGCGTGTCCTTCTAGCTAAAATGGGGCACAGTGCACAGTTCTGTGTCAGTTCAGAAGAACGCTTCTTGCTGGTGCCCTGCCCAGGTCAGCCTCCGCCCGGGTGCCTTCTGTTTCCCACGCTTCCAGCCACTCTCCCCCTTTCTCTTGTCTCCCTCCTCCTCTTCCAGCCTTCCCCATGCCAGGGCTCGAGTCTCACCTGGCTTTTCATCAAACGCCCCAGCCAGTCTCTCCCAGCTGTGCAAATACCCAGAGTGCCTGAGAGAGAGAGAGAGAGAGAGAGAGAGAGAGAGCGAGAGAGAGAGGAGAATGAATAGCAGTACTAAAAATGTTGAGGAGATCCAGAATGTAAGGAACCAGCATTTCCATGGGATGCTCCAGGTCTTGTTGAGAGAGGTTGACCTGAAGCAGGGCACAGGGAGAAGCTTTTCTTGCCGCCAGCTTCTCTCTGACACAGCACATCAGATGGAAGTAGGCTGACCAACCATCCTTGTTGACCCAAGACTAAGGGATTTTCCAGCACATAGAAATTTTAGCATTAAAATTCTTGTTCACTATAGACTAGAGCCACACACACACAGAACTCTGCAAAGGCTCCTGGGAACTTGTGCACAGCTGGGCCAGGACACTCAGCCCAGCCCTGCACAGCCACAGTGCGGGTACTTGACCTGCCCCTGGGGAGAGGCCATTGCTGTCCACTGACTCTTCCTCCCAGGAGGACAATGGATAGGAGGTGTCATGACTTCCCTGCAATGGGAGGGGTTCCTGTGTGGGCACCTCACCCCTTCTAGGACACACGGGGGAAAGCATGCAAATATGGGCAGGGAGAATGGCCAAGCTTCTCACTCTGAGATGCTCTGGGTTGCCTGCCTGGCTTGGGTCAAGTCTCATAATGTTTCATCTCCTAAAAAGTATGGTTATATCATCTCCCCCTCAAGCACCCACCTACCCTACTTTCCCCAGTACTTTTTCTGAAAGTTTCTCTCTTATCCTGGCTTATTTTACATATAGGAAACACAATTTGAACATTCCCTATTTATTCTCACCCTCTGGGGAAGGCAAAAGAGAAAGTGGAAATTATTTGCATCATTTATCTGGGGAAACTGAGGTCCACAGAGGTCTGGTGCCTTGTTCCAGGCCCCACTGTGAATCAGGGACAGAGGGGTGGCTGTCCGGCAGCTCTGCAGAGGTGACCAAGGGCTTCTCATCTGATGTTCACTCCACACACCCAGTGAGTGGCCACAGGGATAAGGTCTCCCCATTTTGTACATAACCCTTCAGGGATACGAGCAGGGTCTGGAAGAGCACACGGCTGTGGCCCATCATGAGACACAGCAAACACGAAGTCAGTGTAGAAAACACAGGGCCAATGGGCCACGTGAACACCTCTTGGCTTTTGCCTGGGAGTTGCCTTTCGGTCCACCCCGAGGCTACTGCAGACAGAGGCCGGAAGCTGGAAGTCCCTCCTCTCCCTGTTTTCTTCTGTATTCATGCGGTGTTTTTCATCTTTGCCCCTTTCCCAAGCCTGCCTTCTGCCCATTGTCATAGGAAGCTCAGGACCTCTGGTCTTCAGAGTGGAGAATCTACATGGTAGACAAA
>NW_007772405.1:925-4885 GCF_000696425.1 Galeopterus variegatus | reverse complement strand
ACCAAGTCAAGGGTTAAGATCCCCTTACCGGTCATCTTTTAAAAAAAAAAAAAAAAAAAGTCCACTCGTGGATGTGGATGAGAAGGATGTCCATTGTATTCACTAACACAGAAGTCACTGATGACCTTAACCATACACACAATAAACATACACACATGCACACATGCATGGTCATACTCACCAAGTTCCCCATGCTCACGAATCTCAAATGTCACCCACAAGTCTGTCCCAGGTACTGTCCCCCGCATCTCCAGTACCTGTTTAGTCAGTTCCTCAGCAGTCAGGGTTGGGGACACCTGGGGTCAGGGCAACAGCAGAGAATCCATGCTGGTCAGGCCATTGCTCCTGCTCCCCACCATCCTCTCATCTCCCCTTCAGTCCCTCAGGACTGACCTTTAAGGTGACACAATTGTCCGGGAGCTGCTGTTCTATATAAACCTCCATGATAAGGTCTCCAGCTTGAGACAGCTGAGGGGAGGGGTAAAGAAATCAGAAGGACACAAGAGGATGTGAAAAAATCAAAGTCAGAGGGTTCCTCGTGTTGACTCATAATCATGTCCCCCCACAAAGGTCTCCTCCCAACCTTCACCCCCAGCATTGCTCAGGAGGACTCCAGGAGTGGCGGAACCACATCCTTGGGCTGCGTATGGTGCTTCCCAAGGCAGTGCAGCATAGTGGCTGGGAGGACAAGTTTAGAGTCATACTGCCTGGGTTCCAACTCTGTCACTCACTACAGTGCGATCTTGAATAAGTGATCTTCCAAGCCTCATTTTCTTTATTTGAATAAAGGGACTATCTACTTCATGGAGTTGTATGATGCTAAAATGAGATTAGAGGTGCTTCAAATATAATAAGTCCTCAGCTAATATTTGCTGTTTTATTTATTGTTATTATTTTCACTGCTTTGTCTAACTTTACCAACTCTTCCTTGGATCTCTTACACTTAGAAGGGAGGTGCTGCTGCCACCATTTTGTAATGAAGAATTCTCCTGGTGGAACGAATAGTGCAAACCCTAACCAAACCCCACTCCCCAAAGCACTTCCCTCGTGGGTTTCCCCTGTCTCCCAGAGAGCTGAGGGCAGTGTCCAGAAGGACAGGCTGAAAAGGAAACTTCCTCAACTGGGCAGAAGGTCAGCTTCCTATCTTGATGTCCCCTCCTGTCCCACTCAGGGGTCTAAGATCGGGATCAGTTACCTGCACATCCTTCCAGGTGGTGATAAGACTGACTTCCAAGTCAATCTGAGCTACCTGGTCAGAATCAATCTGTGAAAGAGCAAAAAGGTAGTGTGGTGTATGCTGGGAAAGGGGGCAAACAGGGCAGATCTCAAAGTCCCAGGAGGACCTATAACAGAGTTGGAGGCCTGAAGAGCTAAGAACCAATGAGGTAACGAAATTGGGAGTGAGGTTATGGGAGAGTCCCAGAGCTCTGGAAGGTGGTTCCTGGTGCTGAGGGCCATTAGAGGGTTGGGCTGGGGGCTTGTTGGGTGGGCAGGACCCAGAGACTCTGGGTACTGCAGGGGTAGGGGAGAGGGGTTGTGGGTTAGGTGTGAAGGGTTAGGAAATCCTTACGTCAAAGACAGAGACATAGCCATCGATGAGCTCCTGCAGCACCCGCACCTCGTGTTCCCCCCGCCCATCCGTCTGGAACACGCTGGGCGCAAACAGCAGGGCCAGGTTCCGTGTGCACATTTGGTTCAGAGCTGCACATTTCTGCACCCTGCACAGGGGCACCAGGATCATGAGGAATGCAGCCTGTGCTCACCCCTTCATCAACACATCCATTCATTCAGCACTTATTGAGCCCCTACTGTATGCCAGGCCTTGGGCTAAGCACTTAGTTTACAGCAGTGAGTAAAACACAATACTGGCCTCAAGGAGCTCACAGTCTATGGGGGAGAAAAATAAGGTATGGGCAATTATAAATATAATCAAGTATAAGGGGTCAGCAAACTTTTTATATAAAGGAACAGATGGTAAATATTCTAGCCACAGGCCATACAGTCTCTATCATAACTCCTGAATTCCGCTGTTGTAGCACAAAAGGGGCCATAGAAAATATATAAATGAATGGGGATGGCTTTACACTTTATGTACAAAACTTTGCTTACAAAAACAGGCAATGGGCTGGATCTGGCCCATGGGCCTGTAGTTGTCCAGTCTCTGTAATATAGTGTAGTGAGTGCAACACAGCCAGGGGTTCACCCCAGAATTGCTCAAAGGCCTTTCTCCCCAACAGACTGTTAAAGATAGATCTGCATCTTATTCATCTCTGTTTTCTTACATCTAACCCTTTACCTGGCATAAAACAAAATAATGTTGATTGTTAACCATTTCTGAAGGCTTACTACATACTAGGTGCTGTACTAAGAATTTTACAAGGATTATCTCATTTAACTCTCACATAACCTATTCATTACATCATCTTCCTTTTAGAAATGAGGAAACTGAGACTCGGAGAGAATAAATAACGTACCTAAAGTCGCACAGCTAGAATGACAGTGCCAGATTACAGCCTAGGTCTGCCTGACCCCAAAGTCCATTCTCTGAACCTTTATGCTATGAACTGTCACTCAACAACTGTTTGTGGAATGAACGAATGATGAACGAATGAATGTAAGTGTGGGATCTGATCGAAGTGACAAAGGGTCAGTGAGAGAGCCTGCAGGGGGTCTGCAGATACAGATGTCAGATACAGATACAGATCTGCAGATACTGACCGATACAGATGTCCGATAAGGGTGGCCAGTGTGCGGCGGTTGACATGTGGCAGGCAGCCAATCACTTCTTTGTATTTCTCCAGGCGCTGATTCTTCTGGGGAAGCTCTGTGGATGGAAGAATGGAGGAGGGTTGGAGAGGATACAGGAAGGGAGAGTGGAGGGAGGGGTTTTTAGAGAAACAAACACAGGATGGATGTGGCTCTGCTCCCTTTCCCTTAGCCAAGTCTTTGGATGATCCCCCAGGGTGGGGAATGTTGGGGAGGGGGGCTACCCTGTCCCACAAGAGAGCTGTATGGATTCTGGTGGGGGACGGTGGAGATCCTGGTTGGGCCTTGGGTGGCCCTGAGGAGTTCTTAGGGATCTTGGGAGTACCAGCAGCCTCCCTCCAGCGTGGCAGCAACCGTGCAGAGGTCACAGGGTCGTCAAGCTCACGAAAGAAGCGTTTGAGTGTGTCGGTAACATCTTCCACAAAGTGCTCCCCTGGTCGGAGCTTCACTGACCGGGCATCTCGCCGGAACTCAGCCAGGAGCCGCAGGCTGCGGGCACGAGCACCCCCTTTCCGGTATACACCCTCCAGCCGGAGTCCTGAGAACAACCAGCCATCTCTGCTTAGCAGTGTGCAAAGACCTCCCATCTCCCACTTCCCACCCCCTACCCCATAGCCCATCTGTGACCACCCTATGTGATATGTGGCTGGAGGATCAGAGAGGAGGAAATCTATGACTCCATGGTCTTGATTCTCAGGTCCCTGCTGTAGTCCCCGCCGTCGGAAAGTCCTTCCCTGATCTCACTACCACACAATGACATCCCCGATCATGCTGTATTTTCTCTTCGCTGCATTTTTAAATAACACTCTCTGAAATCACATTACAGTTGATACTTATTATCTGCAGGTTCCGTATTTGCATTTTTGCCTACTTGATAAAATTTATCTGTAACCTTAAAATCAATACTTCCAGCATTTTTTTTTCCTTTTTTGTCTTTTTTCCTGACCGGTAACGGGATCACAACCCTCAGTGTCGCACCTGTACCGTGACCGGCAATGGGATCGCAACCCTTGGTGTCACACCCGCACTGCGCCCAACCAGTGAGCGGGAACCGGTCTCTATATGGGATCCAAACCCTCGACGGGAGCGCCACCGTGCTCCCAAGTACCGCATTCTACCGAGCGTGCCACCGGGCCGGCCCTACTTTCAGCATTTTTGCAGTCATTTGCGCCACCGGGCTGGCCCTACTTTCAG
>NW_007772405.1:0-544 GCF_000696425.1 Galeopterus variegatus | reverse complement strand
GCCGGCCCTACTTTCAGCATTTTTGCAGTCATTTGCGCCACCGGGCTGGCCCTACTTTCAGCATTTTTGCAGTCATTTGCAAACATGCGCAGAGCAGAGAAAAACTTGAGTCATCCCCCACCTTGATCCAGCAAAGGTCTCAAACTATGAACAACTCTCCTTTTCACAGTATGTTTACACCCACCTTTTCACATTTTTGTGTTTTTTGTTGGTGATTTCACTGTTTAAAATGGCCCCCCAATGGTGCTGAATTGCTGTGTAGTGTTCCTAAGTGTAAGAAAGCTTTGATGTGCCTTACAGAGAAAATACATGCGTTAGATAAGCTTTGTTCAGGAATGAGTTATAGTGCTGTTGGCCTTGAGTTCAGTGTTAACAAAACAACAATATATATATTAAGGTGTCTGTAAACAGAAAAACACATCAGACAAGGTTTTATATATATATATATATATATATATATATTTTTTTTTTTTTTTTAAGATTACTGGTAAGGGGATCTTAACCCTTGACTTGGTGTTATCAGCACCACACTCTCCCAAGTGAG
>NW_007772404.1:2811-4885 GCF_000696425.1 Galeopterus variegatus | reverse complement strand
CTCTCCAGCCAGGGAGAACTGGCCCAATGGCTGCATTGCATTTTCTTTATCCGTGTTCCTTGGGGCTCTCTTTTCCTCTGTGAGATGGGAAGGTACAGAACTTCCCTATAGCAACAGAACATGCTACTCTGTTGCGAATACTTCTTTGTGCCCTTCCTCTTTGCCTTTCCATCTTGCACACAGTCCTCATCGCCATCTGCGGCGTCTCCTCCTGCCATGCTTTCTGTCTCTGCCACTCTCACACCCCTCTCCTGTAGGCACCTCACTCTGGTCAGTTTCTTCCCCTCAGATTCTGGCTGTTCCAGGAAAACCACTAACAAGAAAAAAAGCAGGCCTTCCTCCCTCCAGCTTTTGTGTTTTTGATTTTCTTACTTTTCATTATTTCTGGAACAGAAGAGTAGCATTCTGCTTATTGCTTTAGATTTTATCCTGCCCACACTCGTGGCTAACACCAATTTTATTTCTCTGTCATTGCCTAGATTTCAGAACTAAGTTTCATTCCATTCCTATTGCTATTCATCCTATGTTCAAGAGTTTAGACTATAATATCCTTTCTAATTTGGTACCTTTACAGTGGTTCTCCATTTTTCTTTTGTCCTGTACCATCATTAAATGTCAGCTTAATTTAGGTGACAAAAGAGTACTCATTCTGATTAAGAATCAGAAAACTAAATTTACAAAGACTCGTGCCTGCCAATTTATCACCCAGAGACCTTAGGTAAAGCACTCGGCTTCTACAAGCCTTAGTTTCCCCATTTACAATATGTTGCTATTTAAAAATGTGTTCCGACAGGCCTATTGGAAGATCCAGAGCTTATAACCATTCAAAGATTTTGCTTCAGAGGACATAATCTCTATTACATTCTGCCTCTCTTTTGGAACACATATGCATTTTAACATTTTTCTACTGCAGTATAACTTCAGCCACTCGGGAAGATGGACACCTGGATTATTATAACTAAACACCACACCTCTTGCTTGCAACCCTTGAGACTCTCTCTTGTTCCCCATTTCCTAACGTGGCCCCTTTCAGTAGTCACTAACAACACTGCTGCCGACACAGGGTTGGCACAGGCCTGGGGATAACAGAATGATTTTGTATACAGATATTATTTAACCAGATTTCCTCTGAAGCAGTTTCATTTTGAAAAGGAAATGTATAAATTATTTGAAGATTTACTTCCCTAACTTCCAATAAACTCAGTATTAAAAAACTATATGATTCTAGTCACTCCGTCAATAGAACAGAAAATTACTCCACTTCTTTTAGAAATAACATCCCTTGGTCTGTAAGTTTTCTTCCCAAAATTGATTCTAAATTTGAAAACTGTTTGCTAAGATACCCTGAATCAGTAGGCAGACTTACACCTCATGGCTAATTATTCTGGAAACTCTACAATTCAAATTATAATCTCTTCAGTAAGATATGGGTGATATCTGCTGCAATTTCTATATACATATAATTTCTGTATATACAAGGGTGCTTCAAAAAAGTTCAAGGAAAAATAGAATTAAAAGATAATATGAATCTTTCCATGAACTTTTTGAAGACCCCTCATATATGTATACATAGGCATATACATATATACATATATATGCATATACATAATTTCTATATGTACAGTTGTCCCTCAGTATCTGTGGAGAATTGGTTCCAGGATCCCCCATGAATACCAACATCCACCGTTGCTCAGGTCTCATATTATTTGCATATAACCTACACACACTCCTGTGTATTTTAAGTCATCTCTGGATTACTTATCATAGCTGATACAATGTAAATACTATGTAAATAGCTGTTATACTATACTGTTTAGGGAATAGTGACAAGAAAAATGTTTATTACAGACCCAACAATCATAAGTGTAACTACATTTTTGATCTGAGGTTGGTTGAATCTGAGGATGTAGAATTTACAGATAGGAAGGGCTGACTGTATATATAATTTCTCTCTCTCTATAAATATATATATATATTCACACACACATATATAATTTCGATATATATATAATTTATATATAAGGCATAATAAAAGGAAAGTACATCCATTGATATATTTAGCTTATTATTACCA
>NW_007772404.1:0-1982 GCF_000696425.1 Galeopterus variegatus | reverse complement strand
TATATATAAGGCATAATAAAAGGAAAGTACATCCATTGATATATTTAGCTTATTATTACCAAAAAGGAATGGAGAGTTTCGGTTCATATTGTTAGCTTTTCAAATGGTCCCTGTCCCTCCTACACCTTACTGAGAAAGTGGCCAAACTGTTAAAAAGATAAACTGAAGCACAATAAAATTTTAACAAGTTTATCTGAGCAAATATTTTAATGAATTGGGCAGCTTCAAACCGGAAGCAGTTCAGGAGCTCCCCTGAGGGAAGCAACGGGGAGGGTTTTATAGGATGAGAACAGAAGTATAGCAAAGAAAATACTTGACTGGTTACAGTTATAAAGTTGCCTTATTTGGTCTATCCCATTAGAAAGTCCCTAGTTATATTATTATAAGTTTGTTGGCTGCTTCTGATTGGTTGAGCATAAGTTCTGCTTTTCTTTAATACAGGAACTTACAAGAAATAGCTCAAGTTAAGTTTTGCTTATGTTTGCAAATCAAGCAAGGTTAGGTCACCTATGAGGCCTACCTGGTTCTGTCTGCTCAGGGATTCTTCAGGCCTGGTCTCTATTTAATATCCCCTAATTTTTAAAATATAAACAGTGCTTCACACAATAATGAATTTGTCACCTTGCAAATCTGACCAGGACAATTAGACAAAACGGATCAGAGTACATAAAGAAATCTTCAAAAGGTGGAAGGAAAAGCATAAACAGCATTTTGACTCACAATTTCTGTGCCTGAAATATCAACTGCTGAAAGGAGAGCAGGAGCAAGCTTGTGTGTCTCCGAGCAGGTGGTCAGATGGTGGAGGGTCAGTCAAAACAAACAAACNCAAGCTTGTGTGTCTCCGAGCAGGTGGTCAGATGGTGGAGGGTCAGTCAAAACAAACAAACTCAGGAAAAGACCCGGCTATGTGGACCAGGGTTCAGGGCCGCAACATGAAGAATCCACTTACAATGAGAAAAAAGAAACCATGATGTTGAACTAAATGTTGAATCAGCCCTGAACAAAATCTTTGAGAGGCTCATCTGGATTTTAGAGATACAGACATGTGAGGCCCAATTTTTCTAAGAGAAACAAGAAATGGTGGGGTGTGGGGGGGTGCAGGGGGAAGAGGGTGAAGTGGGAGAAGAAGCTTCCTAGTCTATGAGAATTTTTTCTGCATTTTCCTTAGAAATCCACAGTATAAATCCCTAAAACTGACAGTCAGCATGTGGGACCCTGTTAGCTCTCAGGAAATGTTCATGGAATAAGTGAAGGAAGAAGATGACATGCACTATTTACAGACACACGTTCATCTTCTTTCATGAAATTTTCCTTACTTTCAATCAAAACCTGGCCAAATCAGACTTCATGAAAACTTCATGTTGCCTGAAATCTCTTATTTTACAGAGAAAGTAATACATATTCTTTCAGATTAGGGATAAGAGGATGAGTTTTCTCTTTGGTTAATTTTCTTTCTTTTAGAATCACAAAAAGTGAAAAAGCTGTAGTCTACAATTTGCAGGCTTGTACCTCTTATGTTGATTTCTAAGAGTATCTGCATAAATAATAAATTAAGGTGAAGGTACACATATAATTTATTACTTCACTGACAACATTTTCAGTAGATAGGTAGATAGAAAAATAGAGATAGAGACTTCCAGGTTTATAGAAAACTCTTAACTACATACACCAACTTTATGCAATATACCCAAACTACGTACACTAATTTTACATGATTAAATACAGTAGTTTGAANTTTATGCAATATACCCAAACTACGTACACTAATTTTACATGATTAAATACAGTAGTTTGAACTGTGATTGATAAATAGTTTTATGAGTCTACATATATTTCTTGCCCAATAGTTCACAATAGAACATTTCTAGATTGGCAAAGTTTTTAAGATGACCAGATAAATTTTACTCCTTTAGTCAACAACCTTTCCTATAATTCTGTGACTCTATTGACTTTATTTATATCTGTATACCTTCTGAGGGCTC
>NW_007772403.1:0-4886 GCF_000696425.1 Galeopterus variegatus | reverse complement strand
GGCGCGCATGTCTTAACTCAAGCCGCTGAGAGAGCCTAGAACCAATGACACTTCAGGGGCAACGCGAACACCTAGTATTGACCTCTGGTTTCTAAAGGCCATTCTTCAATAAAAAGAATCAGAGGTCCTTGGAGTAATGGTTCATACCTGAATGGGTGCAAAAAACGGAAGTCAAAGACAAGCCTGTGATACCGTGTGGAGGCAGAAGTAAGTGACTGGTCACAAATTAACAGGAGAAAACCAAGAGGACACCAGAGCCAGCCCAAAGATGCTCTCAGTGGCCAAGACTGGGGCAATGTGAGCAAAAAGATGTACCACGTGACAGTGATGAACTGTAACTCGTAGAATAAAATAAACTCCCATGAGTCTAAGCTGATAGATACGTAGATAGATGATCAATCAATAGATACGGATAGATATGGCAGATAGATAGATAGGAAAGATAGATAAATACAGACAGATATGGTAGGTAGATACAGCAGACAGATAGAAGACTGATACATGACAGATACGGAAATAGACACACGGATGGATTACCGATAAATGATCGATCGATAGAGACAGACTCATGGCAAACTAGAGGCTGGTCTTTTCTCACAGCAGAATTCTAATTAATAAATGTGAAAGAAATGATGAAAATATGAAGTCACCATCTGGTCAACATGACAGTGATCATGGTTATTAAAACTAGTGGGAAAATAAGATGATTATCAGGATATTTGCATAGAGCCAAAGCACCTCCCCACAAGACACTTCACTTCACCACGACACAGCCTGGCAGACACCAGCCTAACCAAGTGACCCGTGCCGCCCTCCCCAGTGACGAGAGGAGAGGTCCCGCACCTCCCAACGCGCTGTGCGGAGAAGGGTACAGCCTCAGGCACAACACGCTTGCTGACAATGAGCACCTGAATTCAATCACGAGGAAACATCGGAAAAACCCAGACTGAGGGACAGCGTGCAAACCACCTGGCCAGGACTCTTTAAAAGCGGCCAGCTCGTGAAAAACAAAGAAATCCAAGGAACGGTCTCAGACTGGAGAACTCTCAGGAGACACTGAACGCATGGTGGGGTCCTGGATTTAATCACAAAAGGAAAAAAATACAAGAGCAAGACAATTGTCGACATTTGGGCAAAATCTGTAGATCAGTTAATAGTATCACATCCTGGGTTTGATTATCGTAGCAACTAAGATGCTGACATTTAGGGAACATGGGCGAACTGCATGGAAATTCTTGGACAAAGCTTTGCAACTTTCTTATAAACCTGAAATTATTTCAAAATGAAAAGTTAAAAATAACTAAGTAAGAAACTCCCCTCTAAACTTAGCACCCAGTGTCCATTCTTCTCCAAACCAGTTATTTCTACGGTGGTTGCAGAAAGCCATTGACAATATGCCCTAAGGAGGAGGCTTCCTACTGCCCAACCCCGTCTATTTACCTCCTGTCACCACAGCAACTCATGGATTCCTGTTTTTCAGTGACTTATAATTTATTCCTGCCTTTAACTACTTTTATGTTTAAGTGGTCCCCGACTCGGCCAGGGGCTCCTACGTCCCGGGGACAGCTCTCGCCGTTGCTAGAGCAGGTGTCCCACCCTCCAGCACAGCAGTGGACCCTCCCGCCGCAGCCCTGGGTCCAGCCATTTCACCAGGAAGGATACTGTAATACGACCGTTTCAACCAGAGTCTCGCCAAACCTGATAAGCATCCACTGAATCAATTTATTTTTTAAATTTTACTACACTAATGGAACTCTGATCAAATTTCTACACACGGGCAGATAACACAGTCGTCCCAATATTTTCATTTTCATTTCGATTTTATTGACATTTTCACGGGGATCACACTTTTCACATTCTTGTTTTTCAGCAAACATATGATTAATCATTCTTTCAGCCATGTCAATCTGACGGATTACAGTTTTTGCCTTTAGGGAGTTTTCAGGCAATTGTATCAATGAAGTCCAATTTGAGGGTATTAAATTATGCATATCTAATTTATTTTTCAAGCACAATTCATTCCTGCATCAATCTCTAATCAATGTTCAGTTTGGGCCATTGTCAGTTTCACTTAGGTTTGGCCACTGCTAACTGCGGGCTTTACTGTAAACACATGAAGCTGACAGATGGTATTGACTTCCCGCTCATCTCGCCCTGCCCACCCGACAGGTGCTCTCGCTCCAGCTGTGCCGAGCGATGCTCAGCTCTGGACCAAGCCATGTCCTCTCCTGCCCCAGTCCTCCTTCTGCCGGGAGCCCCTCGCCCCCTCTGCCCACCTGACCTCTGGGTCTTTGCATTTCGACTTGAGAGCTGCTCCTCCGAGATGCTTCCGGACCCGCTGGGATCTGTCCCCACGTCTCCCCAGGTACCCATCACAACGCTTACTTCCAGTTCACTTCCTACAACCGTGAAACACCTGCATCTGCCCACTGCCTTCTGCGGGCCAGGTACTCAGCGCTTCTTAGGTTTTTGCTTTTAACCCTCTCAACAGTCGTGTGAGTCAGACTATTTTGCACCCGTTTTGCAAGAATAGGCATCTAATTTACATAAATATTCATATATATCACTTATATAATTATAAATATGTAATATATCACACTTTATTTTATATCATATATTATATACTTTATATGATATACTACACATAATATATATTTTATACAATACAAGGTATTATATACTTAATATACAATATTCATACATATAGGAGGGTACTTCACATATCATACGTAATAGAGTGTTCTTATGATAGTATACATAAAATAAATATTACAGATAATCTGTACATAATTACTTATATATGTTACATATGTCTGGTATCAATACAAAACTAGAAGAGACCTGCCTGGGGACGTGGCCGGCAAGGGGGCGCAGCCAGGACTCAGGCGAGCCCAGCTCCCGGAGGCGGCTGCGGGGGCTTCCCCAGCCGGATGACATTGCAGAAGGGCAGGCACTGGACGCCGCTGGGTGCGCAGTAGGTGCTCAGCAAAGGTCTGCTTCTTGACGGACCTGCGGGCAGCCACTATGCTTCATCTCACCAAATAAACGGTTGAATAAAGTAGAACTTGTTCTGTCAAAACTAAAAGGGTGTTATTTTCACACGTAGCCTGAGAGACAGGTTATTCATTAAGTGGTACTGGCCAACGAGTTAAGCATTTGTAGAAAAAATTATCCTTCATACAATTAGTTCCCAAAGGTTAATGGCTTGATATCAAAAAGAACCAAAACAAAATACAGAATTTTTCATAGTTTTTATAGGGAAGGTCTTATTTTATTTTTAAAAGCACTTAACTCAGACCATAAAGAAAGAAAGAATTGGCCGTATAACAGCGTTAAAAACAGCACAAGGAAGACAAATACATAGATGACAAGCTGTAAAAAACCCTTTGAATTCTATACGCCAAAGAATTCATATTTATAAAGTATGAAATTTTGTCAAATTGACACAAACACCCCAATTGAGGAAACGACAATGGGCCGAGTCTATAAACAGGCAAATCGCAGAAGAAGAAACAGTAAATAACTAGGAAAAGGGAGCCCGCCTCAGAGGAGTGAGCAGGGACAAAGCGACATGGTGCCAAGTGATCACTTGTCGGACAACCTGGAAAAGACTGAAAGACACACCAGCTGACACACCGGCGCTGGCGGGGCCGTGGCACCTGTGACCCAGCCAAGCAGCGGGACATGGAGGGAGCGTCTGCGAGAGCCGTTTGTCGTGATTCACCAAAACTCCAACCGTGGTCTGCTTTAGGAGGCCGCTCCCATGTCTCGGATGCGGCGAGGGTCGGGAGCCCCGAGGGACATGAGACCTCCAGGAGAGACTCTCGGCCACAAGGACACACTGCAGGCATGTTCACCGCAGCACTGCGCTGGGCTGGGGAAAAGCAGAAACCCCTTAGATGACCATGTGTTGCGTGTAGACGAGGAACACGGGAGGGCTCAGGTTGGAGGGACACACCTGTCTGCACTGCAGGCAGGAAGCACTGAGCTCCTGAGGGACTCACGAGCCTCCCCTGAGTCAGAATGCTTTACATTTCATTAAAACATTTAATTCTTGGGCCGGCCCGGTGGGGCACTGGATAAGTGCGCCGCTTGGGAAGCACCGCGGCGCTCCCACCCGAGGGTTCGGATCCCACATACAGACCGGTTCCCGCTCACTGGCTGAGCGAGGCGCAGGAGCAACGCCGAGGGTTGCGGTCCCGTTGCCGGTCCCCGGTCCGGTGCGGGGGCAACACTGAGGGTTGCGATCCATTGCCGGACACGGAAAAAGACAAAAGACAAAAAGAAAAAAAAAAATTTAATTCTTGGAAGAAATTTCCACACACCGGCAGATAATATATTATCCCCTATATCTTAATTTCAATTTTATTGACATACTTTCACTGAGATCACACTTGAGCCAGCGTAAGGCACCAGAGAACCGTGCTGGGGCTGTGTGTGCAGCAGCGACCCCAGCTCAGCTGTCCTCCGCAGACCCGAACCTCCCTGGTGGGATCGCATTCTACGTCTTATGGGATGTCTCATAGTAAGAATAATGACCTGCTCAGGTGTCAGAGGCAGGACTCATTCCTAGGCCACCTGGCTCTTAACTCTCTCTCTGAAATGTCTTCCAAACACAAACAGCACAGAATGGCTGAGAAAATGTCTCTTAACAGTCTCATACAAATACCTAGCAGGAAAGACTGTTGGTGCTTAAAGCCATGAAGATTGAGGGAGAAACAACGCGGTTTCCAGCAGAGGCCAAAGTCTACCAGCGCCCCTCGCACAAGCGGCCGTGGCATCCGCCGGGTGCTGCAAGGCCCCGGCTGCTCTGTTGTCCCAATGATCCCACCCTCTCTCCCCTGCCTTCCGCAGAGAGCAGGTCAGCAGGAGAGGGCTCCTGTAGA
>NW_007772402.1:4362-4887 GCF_000696425.1 Galeopterus variegatus | reverse complement strand
TGTATGTGGGATCCGACCCCTCGGGCGGGAGCGCCGCCACGCTTCCCAAGCGGCGCACTATCCAGTGCGCCACCGGGCCGGCCCGAACTCTGGGATATTTTGATTCTCTGCAATATCTTTCACAGTTTATTAAGTATCATGAAGTGGGGACTTTGTCTTTCTTGCTCCGCCTGGTGTAGTCTATGCCTGGAAAGAAGGGAAAAAGAACGATGGGAAACTTAATGTGTATAATATAAAGTTTACTCAGTAATGGCATATGTAGAAAAGTACCTTTATAGTTACGACTTGGAATTCAAGATCATTCTTTTTGTTTTTCCCATGACCACCATTTAGTCACACAGCAGTTATCAATTTAGCACATATCACCTTGTAATTTACATTTTCTTAAGTACCTTAAGGGCTTTATTTCATGATAGTTCATCCTGTACAAGTACTTAGCCTTGTACTTATTGAAAGACCAAAAGTAGTGATGTAACGAAGTAAAAATTGCCAATCATATTATTACAATCATAATAATAATTATAC
>NW_007772402.1:0-3738 GCF_000696425.1 Galeopterus variegatus | reverse complement strand
GAGGGCTTTATTTCATGATAGTTCATCCTGTACAAGTACTTAGCCTTGTACTTATTGAAAGACCAAACGTAGTGATGTAACGAAGTAAAAATTGCCAATCATATTATTACAATCATAATAATAATTATACATGTGCAGCATTTCCTATGTAGCTTGCAGAGCCCACTTACATATAATGCACCATTTCAAACTTCGGCTAAGACGCAACTTTGACTCTAGTCCGGCTCTTCTGACTCCAAGTAAGACCCTTTTTTTTTAATAGTCAGGAGGATATCTGGGTTTTAAAAGAATGTGTTCATCAGAGCATAGACTTACCAAAGCACATACTTTGATATGTATACATCATGAGAGATGGAGGGGGTACAGTCTTACCTTGAGTGTTTAAGTAAAATTTCAGAGGAACAAAGTTTTGTAAATTTTTAAATGAAGGAGTTTTATAATAGTAAACAGTCAATTCAAAACCCAACAAAACCAAACGAAAGAAAAATCCAAAATCAAAGGAACTCTAAAACCTTGAATGAGGAAATTCTTGAGTAAAAATATAGGTTTTCAATT
This sequence comes from Galeopterus variegatus, assembly GCF_000696425.1. Taxonomy (NCBI): domain Eukaryota; kingdom Metazoa; phylum Chordata; class Mammalia; order Dermoptera; family Cynocephalidae; genus Galeopterus; species Galeopterus variegatus. The sequence goes on along the minus strand of NW_007772402.1, from coordinate 3,183 downwards.
CCTGGTTCTAGTCTCACAAGCAGTTTGTCCTTACTCATGTCACTAAACTTTAATTGTCCCATCTGAAAAATGATGGAGTTGAACCAAATGTTTGCCTCTGTCACTTCCTAAGACAGAATTCCATGCTTCTGTTAGTCCAGTTAAAAGAGTGGGAAGGTAAGCTTAAGCACAGGGTAATTGAAATAGTGCTAGTTAAGTTCTCCATATGCAAAAAGGTTTGAAAAGTCACTTTTGATCAGTCTGTAACTGTGGGAAAACAGAGAAGTTGGGGGGCATGTTCTTCAAGGTTTTGAAACTTGTGTCCCCAGAAGGTTTTCTCATGCCATCTTCCACAGATTACCATCAGTCAAGGGCATGGTCAAGCACATGTGATAAAACTGCACTGCAGATCATATTCCAAAAATATGAAGTTCATCAAATATACTTTTCCACATCCTGTTTATGCTGTTGCCTCTCCTGAACGCCCAAATCTGAAGCTGCAGGGCAGTGCGTCCCCACCTGAGAATCATGTCAGGGATGCCACCTGTAAGCAGGACCAGTGCTGCATTGGCAAGATGTGGTGCTAGTAAATCACATGCAGAACCTGAAATCTAATGCCATGAGAAAACTCAGTCCTCTTTCAACAGCCTTGTGGGATGGATTTACAGTCACATCAAAGCATAATTTGGGAGTGGAAACCTTGGTTATTTAGGAAATGTAAGCATAACAGTGGTTCTTATTCACTCACAGAATCTCCTAAAGGGTATCTGATTAACTCTTCTGGTGAGAGAATGCAGAACCTAGAATTATTCCAACAATCAACTATTAAAACAGGCTAGTGAAAATGAATTCACTAAGGGCAGTATATTATGCAGTCAAAACTGAGACAATTTTAATACAAGTTGGATATGTGTGAAAGGCCCAGAAACGACAGGCTGAAATTTTAATGCAGCCATCTCTGTGTGCAAAATACTTTTACCTCTAGGTTTGAAAGCAAAGTTTTTAATGCTGGAGGATCATGCTGGGGCGACAGAAATGGTTTGCAGAAAGATTGCAGGGAGGCCAAGGCAGTGGAGGCTGATGACAGCTTGGGTCTGAATCATCCAGAATGGTGTCAGCTGACGTACCTAAATACATCAGAACCGTTTTCTCTGAGTTTCAGAGTCATTCCTAGGAGCGTATGCAGCTTGTGGAAAATCACTCACTTTGTAGGGGCTTCCCTTCTCTGTTAACATTTTTAATGAATAAAACTAAAGTATAGTGAGCATCAGTAAAAACCATGTTCAAATTAATCTAGAGTGTAGACATTAAGAACAGCCGGTAGGCAGTAATGGAAATAATGGTGATAAGAACAGAAGTAGCATACATTGAATGTTTACTGTGCTGCAGAAAGTATGCTGAAATTTACATTTACACTTAATTTAATTTAATCCTCACAGCATCTACATGGGGTGGGTACTAATATCCAGGGTACAGAGACTGGGAGAAAGAAGCAGCGTGCTCTGGTACACATGTGAATGGGCTGAATAGTCAGAGTTGGAACCCAGGTGTGTCTATGATCATGCTGGCACCTTCTCCCTCTCCTAGCCACCCCCTCTTAATCTTTCTCTTGGTCTCTCTGTCTCTGCTGAGAGGGATCTAACCAAAGGATGGTAAATAGCCTGAGGAAGTTCCTAGAAGAAAATACAGTATTTACATGATAGTGATTATCTCACTTCATATGCTGATAGGAATGAATTAAAGTTAAGCTTATAGCTATTAATAGCCCCCTTTCCCTTCAGTTCCTGCCATTGCCTTCCACATCTTGGAGTTTAACCCTGGAGCAGAGACATCTTGATCCCAGAGTTCATTTTGGTTAGTGTTGTTTTTTTAGACCTGCTTGTGGCCCAAGAACTGTGCATTATTGCTTTGAGCCTCACTATGACCCAGCAAGGTGGATATTCTTCCCATTTTATTTATAGTTGATAAAAGAATCTCAAAATTTTAGCAATTTTTGCAACATCCTGCACTTTCTCAGTGGTGGGGCAGGAGATGAACTGAGGGCTGCAGGACTCTGAGATTCTTCCCTCAGGACCAGGGCTTCTCATCCCAGGATGACTTATGGAAAACACCATGGACTTAAATCTGGATCTCTCCCCAGACCAGTCAAATCAGAATATTGGGATGAAAGAGGACTGGGGCCTCAATATTTTCAAAACCTCCTCAAGAGACTCTAATGTGTGTTCAGGATGGAGAACTATTGCCATATGCTGCCTCTAGCTATCTCATTGACCTTAAAGGTCTCTTTCAGAAAAGTGTGGTTGGCTGGTTCACTTGTTGTAGCTACTATGACAGCGCTAATCCCTTCTGCATCAACTTATATGACAGGTAAGTGATATCTGATCACTGACACAATCTGTTCTTCAAGGATTTGAATAGGCAGGAATTTTCCCATAAACATAAGAGAGTCAGAAGACATATACTGAACATCCATCCATTCTGATGGCCGCTTCATATTTCTAGTAGAAGCAGAAGTGGAGTTAGTAGCCATCGAATCCAGGACTCAAGTCCCTGTGAACAGCAGACTACCCAGCTCCCAGGTGTGCAAGATACGTGACTGCAGTGCCCTGATGTACATGTTATTCTTCTAGTCCTTCCTTCCCATCTCTGACCCCCTTCCCAGTGCTTGATACACAGTAAATAATTATGGGATGGAATAGAAATTATGGGATAAAAGCAAGAAGAGATTCAGTTGTGTTTTCAGATTCCCTAGGATGATTATCCCACCATCAAGGTGGCTATGCTGATTTGTGTTGGTAATTATGATGTGAGGCTTAACTTCAAATTGACCAGCAGAATATGGTCTCTGGATTTCAATAATCAGTATTCTGTGTCAAGTTAAAGTCAGTGTATTCAAACTGAGGAAGCTGGCTTTGTAGTAGAATTTGTGATTCAAATGATAAAAATATTTTTTCAGGGAATTAAATATGAGTAAGCTGGGGGAGATAACACCACATGGTTGCATACTGGTTGAGTGGCAGATACCTGGCATATATACTCCTATTCCATCTTCTTATGCCTCTGGGATATTGCTAATTGATCATTATGCTTTTCTTCCTCTTTTTCTGGCTAAGCACAAAAGTGGACTGAGAAATTTTTTCAGCACTTGGACCCATGCAGTGACTATCAGATTTGGCACCAGAGATAAAACCTATTTTCCATCCC
>NW_007772401.1:4500-4887 GCF_000696425.1 Galeopterus variegatus | reverse complement strand
TTTTTTTTTTTTTTTCTGTAAAGGGCCAGATAGTAAATATTTTTGGCTTTGCAGGCCATACGGTCTCTGTCACAATTATTCAACTCTGCGGTTTAGCACAAAGCAGCCATAGATAATATGTAAATGAAGGACCATGGCTGTATTCCAATAAAACTTTATTTATGGACACTAAAATTTGAATTTCATATAATATTCATGTGTCACAAATAGTATCCTTCTTTTCATTTTTCCCCAACCATTTAAAAATGTAAAAATCATTCTTAGTTCCTGGGCCATACAAAAATGGGAAGGAAGGCTCTGGCTTTGGCCCACAGACTACAGTTTGCTGAGCCCTGCTCTTAACCAAGTGCTATTTAGCCTCTAGGAAAGGAATGCTGAGCCACCTAG
>NW_007772401.1:1610-3552 GCF_000696425.1 Galeopterus variegatus | reverse complement strand
AACTGCTAAGGAAAGGATTGGGGATAGATCTAAAAATAATTTATTGAAAGAAATAGCAACTAAAACCCAAAACAGGTTTCTGATGATGGTTTTAAGACCTTTTTATGCCTGTCATCTATTTGCCACAGGAAAGACTATTTCTTGGAGAAATGGACTTTTCCTGTGATTTAGTAAATCAGGGATTACGGAGGAGAGGTACCAACTTTCTAGACAAGTGATAACTAGACCAAGGGTTGGCAAATCACGGGAGAGACAAATCTGGCCTGCTGCCTGTTTTTGTAATGTCCGTGGGCACTACTTCAGCTAGCCCTAAGAGCCATGTAGAGCAAGGGCCGGTGGGAATCATGGTGGGAAGGAGTTCCTTCTGTTCTTCAGTCGCACTTTGTCACTTCCCAGGGTCAGTGCTAGTTGCCATCTACACATTGGGGAATCTCCTGCTGGCAACTGGTGGGCACCAAATGGTAAAATCTCAATTCAGTGAGTCACCTCACCTCTGGGCAGCTGCCCAAGTCAAAATGGCCCCATGGGATCTGGGTGTCACTGGGGCAGACAGTGAAACTAACCACGGCAGCCACCTACCCCATTGCCTTCTAGGCATCTCCCTACTGGTCTAGTCCATCATTGCGCTGAGAACATGTTTAGAAAGCAACTAGCAACAAGCATCCCCTCTACTTGGAATATCCACCCCAGGAAAACAGGATAAGGTAGACAGGGGTTTTCTCTCTTGTTATGTAAATACCTGCATTATACTCTCACTTTTGCCTCTTGACTCACAAATCCTAAAATATTTACTATCTGGCCCCCCAAATTGCCAACCTCTGACCTAGATCACTGCAGGGACTACAGAAACGAAGAGGGAGAATAAGAGGAAGTTGTTTTGAATTAAAAGAAGTATGATTTGGTAACAAGTTAGNAGAGGGAGAATAAGAGGAAGTTGTTTTGAATTAAAAGAAGTATGATTTGGTAACAAGTTAGGCCATTCACTGTTTCACTTGATAGAAGGAAAACAACTGAAGCAAAAGTAAAATATGTGACTACAAAGAGATGGCACTGACAATTTTTCTCAACTCATATGTGATAACATGCCATTGTCTTTCAAAATGGCACTCTCATGAAGCTCTTCATGAACTTTAACGACATTGTCATGGCTCCAAAACGTTTCATCACTCTTCTTTTGGAGTTTCCCTCTGAATTTTCAAGTTGCAAAAGATAATCTCTGAGAGGGAATGTCATGTGGACTTTTTGAGTTGAAAGGACATTTGAGATCAGCCTCGTTGTTTTGTGCTCACACACCTACTTTGACCAAAAGGGTAGTTCCCAGTTGATCACTCTTCTTATTAGTAACACTTGCCTCAGTTTGACTCTTTTCTAAATTAATTCATTATTCAAGGACGTTTCCATCAAGAGTAGTGAAAATAATAATCCATATGTTATGAAAGCCATTTTACAAAAAGAAAAGAAGAAAATGTGGGTGAAAAAAATGATCATTTTTAGCAATGGACGGTAAATTGTTTGTCTATATGAATTATGGTAAATTTTCTTTAAAAAAGTCATGTTAATCTATGATCAAACAAAATACTTTGAGTTCTTTAATATTTAAAAGGTTTTATGAGTTTAATAACTTTCAATTACAAAACAATTAAGTTTGTCTTAACTTACGTTTTTTTCTGGGTATTCCACATTGCCTCATAAAATACATACTTTTAACATAAACACATCAGGATAAGTATTTTGCCTGAAGTGTAAGTCAAATCAATTTTTTAATAAAGATAGACTAAGGTTGAATGTCATTATAATTGTTCTATTTTTATAACAAATAATTCTTAGGAAAAGATAAGGACATTATTTTTTTTCCCCACCATCAGGATGGTAACTACATTTTTTTTTTTTTTAATTTCACAGAGATGTGCCACAGAGAGCAACCAAATATAACAGCTCCCTT
>NW_007772401.1:0-583 GCF_000696425.1 Galeopterus variegatus | reverse complement strand
AAAAAAGATACTTCTGTTTTACTGAAGTGCATTTGTTTTCCTCCTTCATTCTGCAGGAAGCATCACAAACCCACAGAGTTCCTGAGAGATGGATTTTACTTGAGAGATGGCAGAATGCTAACTTTGCTAAAGATGTGTAAATGCCACGTGCCCAGATGGTCCTTTTGCCTATTCATAGGGAGAGGCTCAGAAACACACATGCATCTTTCGGTGGTCAGTCATAACAGATTTGTTCTAAATAAACCACACTGTTTTGCAAGATGGCAGGGAACTGTCAGGCTGTATTTTAAGCACAAATGTTTCTGCCAGACAGACACAGCATATACCATGTGCTTCAGGAACACACACACATGCAGCATTGATCTGAGGAGAGAATATGGACCTTGTGTTGTCATTTTACAGCTCAGACCAGTAAGTCCACGTTGCAGTTCCTGCACAGACCTTCAACTAATTCAAATACTTCATGGCAATCACCAAATATACAGACAGAGAAAAATAAGTAGATGGGCAGATAGATAGATAAATGGACAGATGTTCCTTCTGATCCTTCACAGAGTAATGTCCCTTTGCCAAGCTTGGTTAT
>NW_007772400.1:2909-4887 GCF_000696425.1 Galeopterus variegatus | reverse complement strand
TCACCTCTTCAAGGCCCCACCTTTCAATTACCATAATAGGATTTCCCACTTTCTTAACACTATCCCAGTGGGGTTTAAGTTTCCAACACATGGACTTTGGAGACACAATTCAAACCACAGCATTCTGCCCTTGGCCCCCAAAGTTCATGTTCTTCTCACAGGTAAATACATTCATTCCATTCCCAAAGTCTGAACATGTTTCAACTCAAAAGTCCAAAGTACCATCTCTGAAATCAAAACAGTTTATCTACTTCCAAGATACTATGGTGGGGCAAGCATAGGGTACATATTCCCATTCAAAAAGAGAGAAATGGGCTAAAAGAATGTGGTAGCAGGTTCCAAACAAGTCTGAAACCCAGCAGGGCAGGCATCAAATCTCCACGCTGGTGAGTCACGTACCTTGATTCCATGTTTGTCATCCTCTGCACGCTGGTGTGGGGGTTGGCCTCCAAGCCCTCAGGCAGTCCCAATCCTATGACTTTCCTGGTCTCTGGCCATGCTCTAACTCTCCCAGGCTGGTCTTGCATGCTGGTAGCTCTATAGCCCTGGGGCCTCCATGGCGTTCCTGCTCTCGTAGCTCCACCACATTGTGAAAAAAGTTAGACCAGGTGTCAGCCAACTACAGCCATGGCCAAATGTGGCCTTCTGCCAGTTTTTGTAAGCAAAGATTTATTGGAACACCGCCATGCCCCTTCATTAACATACTGTCTATGGCTGCTTTTGCCCTGCAGTGTCAGAGTTAAGTAGTTGCAACAGAGACCCTATGACCTGCAAAGATGAAAGTATTTACCATCTGACCCTTTACACAAAGTTGTGAATCCTTAACTTAGACGATCTGTATGTTAATCTTATCTTTTTCTCTGATTTTCTGTGTTACCTTGAGAAAACTAGTTAACATCTCTAACTCAGTTTTCCCAGATGTAAAGCAGAGATAGGAATAGCTATGCTACTCACGTGGTCAAATTAAGAAAAATATCAGTGAGGGATTTGAAATATAGAGAGTACTGTGCTCATGTACTCGTATGGTGTCAAGATACACTGTGAGAGCGTGCTATTCGATCCTCATCCTGCTTTGCCTGGCATTTGAGATCTTCAACTTGCTTTTCCAACCTGATGTTGTTTCACCTTCTAAAAGAATTTTCTACTACAGCCAAACGAAAACTGTTTCAAGTCTAGGCCATCATGTACGCTGTTCCCTCTCCCCTTACCTCCCCTTCCTTAAGTTTACTGAAATCCTGCCCTCCCATGGTCTTTTATAAGTGTCACCTTCTTGGTAAAATCTTCCCAAGCTGACTCAGCCAGATGCCTCTCCTTTGTTCGCATACACTTTATACTAGGTCTGTCCCTGTCTTCCCCACTCACCTCCAATCTGCCGTGTGGTGTACTTATTTGTCTTGTTATGACTTGTGAGACAGGAGAGAAGATGGGCATTGTAACTTGCTCATATCTATAGTCTATGGTACTTAGCACAATGCCTTATCCTAGCAGAGGCTCAATAATTAGCCATTGACTGAAATTAAATATATAGCTAATAATGACTTCAGGTTTTAAATTGCAGTCCTGAGACTGGCTTCTCCATAGGAAGAAGGCTATGTAGAAGTAGAACCTTCCCAACTATCCAAAGACAAATTCAATAATGACTTAGGAAGATTCTTCATGTGGCCCACAGCTTGATTTCTGCCTCCAGAGCTGTTTTTGTTTTTTGTTTTGCTTTGTGGACCCATGCAGGGTTATAATTCTTTTTCTTTTTTTTTTTTTTTTTGGCAGCTGTCTGGAACCCTTGACTTTATGGTTATCAGTACCATGCTCTAACCAACTGGGCTAAGCCAGCCAGCCCTACATTATAATTTTTAATTTAGTTACCAATATCTTAAAATGAGAAGATTTCATATAAAAATCTGTATTTCTAACTTCTTTTAGAAGAAGCCTGGTACCCACATGGCAAAAATCTACAGTAGCTTAGTAGTAACTGCTCTCT
>NW_007772400.1:0-1560 GCF_000696425.1 Galeopterus variegatus | reverse complement strand
GATCACAACCCTTGGCTTGGTGTTGTCCGCACCGCACTCAGCCAGTGAGCGCACTGGCCATTCCTATATAGGATCCGAACCCGCAGAGGGAGCGTCGCTGCGCTCCCAGCGCTGCACTCTGCCGAGTGCTCCACGGGGCCAGCCCATTGTTAATTTTTTGAAAGAAAAATAGGAGACAGCATATTTTCTTGGGACAGCAAAGAACATGTCTATATGGTTGATAAGTAAAGTGTGTCTGCATTGAAATATACAATCTAAGAGGCTGCATTTATGTAATTAACATTAGCAGCCACTCTAGACGAACCTTTAAAATCTCAGTGGCCTAACAATAAAGTTTTATTTCTACCTCGTGTAATGTGGAATGTAGATGGAGGGCTATTTCCCTTTTACATGGAAGACATGACCTGCAAAGTCACCATAGCATAGGAAGAAGGAGAAAGAGAATGCACCCCAGCTGTTAATAACCTTGACCTGGATGTGATGACAGCTTCCACGAACAGCCCTTTGGCCAGAACTAGTCACATGGCCCTAACCTAACTGCAAGGAAGTCTGGGAAACACAGGGGAGCACATAGAATATTTGGTGAGCAGTAACCATCTTGGCCACAGGTGCCATTCTAAGACAAATATGGCCTGCTTCACTTTTTATGCAGCTTGCCCAGCTACTGTAGACAATTGGATATGCAACTCTAGCATAAGCAGTGGATTCAAAGTAAAAAGATCCATGTCCTAGTTTTCTTTCTTAAGCCAGGGAAATGTGGCCAGAAGATTTTCTTTCCTAGGAAATTCATTTCTTTCCCCACCACTAGAGAAGCAAAGGACTTTTTTTTTTTTTGGTCTTCCTATCAGGAGCAGAAAGTTGTTCTAAGTTGAGTTAATTGTACNTAGAAGAAGCCTGGTACCCACATGGCAAAAATCTACAGTAGCTTAGTAGTAACTGCTCTCTTTATATAGAGCATGTTATTAATCCATTTCTGTTGCTTATAACAAAGTACCTGGTACTGGGTAACTTGTAAGAAAACAAAATTTATTGCTTACAGTGTTGGAGTTTCTTTTATCCATGTTTTTAATAAATATTTTTAATAAAAGTGTAAAACTAAAAGGAGTCTGAGAAGTAGCTCGCAGCACACAATTAAGCTCATGTATTCTGGAGTTGGGTTGTCTGGGTTCAAATTCTGATAGCCTCTTCTACTTACAGTTGCCAGATAAAATACAGGAAACACAGTTAAAATTGAATTTCTGATAAACAATGAATAATTTTTTAGTATAATTATGTCCCGTGTGTTTTTATTTGCTAAATCTGAGAACCCTACTTTTACTTTCTGTGTGACCTAGCGTCTCTGTGCCTCAGTTTCTTCATTTGTAAACTGGGATAATAAAGGGACATTGTGAGGATAAAATAAATATTAGCCACAATCATTGTTAATTTTTTTCTTTTTTTTTTTTTTTTGTCTTTTTCGTGACCGGTAAGGGGATCACAACCCTTGGCTTGGTGTTGTGCGCACCGCGCTCAGCCAGTGAGCGCACTGGCCATTCCTATATAGGATCCGAACCCGCGGCG
>NW_007772399.1:3262-4888 GCF_000696425.1 Galeopterus variegatus | reverse complement strand
TGTGCTATATACAAATATTGCCAGAATGCTTTCTAAAAGGAGGTTCCATCTCAATAGCAGATACTCATTCCAGCAATGCTTCATTTCCCCTGATTAGTATTTCCTTAATTTTTGTGAATTTGGTATATCATTCATGAATAAAAGTGAGGTGAAATATTTTGCATGTTCATTAAATCAGTGTATTTTCTTTTTGATCAGTTGTTTGTTTATTTTTTTGGTCCATTTATCTGTAAAGTTGGATATATTTCTTAGATCATTTGTACACACTCTTTATAACCAAGACTATTGTGAAAACTATTTTCTTTGGTTTGTTTTTTGTAGTTTAGAATAAGTGATTTTAACAGGCAAAATTTTTACACTTGTATGTACTCAAAACTTTACATTTTTATATACACAGAAATTTCACTCCAGACACCTTTTGCTTCACTCTTATTATATGCTATAGCCTAATAGCCTTTTTTTTAATAGCTTTCAACAGGCCCAGTTCCACCATACATGGCTTTTGCATATGATGTTCCCTTTTCTGAAATTTTCTCCCTTCACATCTTCCTGCCTATTCCTCAAACTGGCTGTCTCCAGCCCTGCCTTTATAATCCTTCTATCTCAGCTCCAGCGTTATTTCCTTAGGGATGCCTTCCCTGATCTTGATGTCCAGTTCAGGTATCTTAGTCAAATCTCTTCACAGTAACCAAGTAGTAACTATATTGCCGTTAGAGTAAATACTGGCTCAGTGTCTGGGTTAATTTCTGTGCCTTTAAGTCAAAGACTGGTTGTCTATTGCTCANGACCGGGGTCTCTTCCCGCTCGGTTTTGTCGGCCTCTGGCTCAGGGAGGCCCGACATTAATTACAATGTAAAAAAAAATGTAAATTTACTGCGTAAATTGCATTAGATCACTTGGGTGTCAGCTCGTGGAAAATAATGTATTTTACTTAAATGCTCCTTCTTATATTCTAATTATACCCATTATTCCATTATTTCCTGTAATAGACTTTTTTTCTTATTGTCCAGACACAGTAGCTGCCCAGTTAGATTTTGATGAATAGATGGATAGATGAATCCGTTGATAAGTGAAACAGAATCATGGCGTTAAATAATATTTGCATTATTTATTTATTTTATTTTTATTATTTTTTTTTTTTCCTTTTTGTCTTTTTTCGTGACCGGCAACAGATCGCAACCCTCAGTGTCGCGCCCGTACTGGACCGGGATCGGCAACGGGATCGCAACCCTCGGTGTTGCGCCCGCACCTCACTCAGCCAGTGAGCGGCCGGTCTGTATGTGGGATCTGAACCCTCGGCGGGAGCGCCGCCCTGCTCCCAAGCAGCGCACTGTAGCAGTGCGCCACCGGGCCGGCCCAATATTTGCATTATTTAAAGACTGTGCTATATACAAATATTGCCAGAATGCTTTCTAAAAGGAGGTTCCATCTCAATAGCAGAATACTCATTCCAGCAATGCTTCATTTCCCCTGATTAGTATTTCCTTAATTTTTGTAAATTTGATATACATGAATAAAAGTGAGATGAAATATTTTGCATGTTCATTAAATCAGTGTATTTTCTCTTTGATCAGTTGTTTGTTTATTTTTTTGGTCCATTTATCTGTAAAGTTGGATATATTTCTT
>NW_007772399.1:0-1646 GCF_000696425.1 Galeopterus variegatus | reverse complement strand
AGGGGTTATTACTAGGGTTAAATGTGCTAATATATGTAAAACTTAAAAGTAAACTTAAAACTTTAAACTAGCTTGAACTTAGCTGCCTGGCACATAGAGATGACTTAGTACATAGTAATGATGATGATTTTTTTCATCAAATTTTCCCCTAAGAAAACCATTTGAAATCTGATGGAAATGACATTGAACCCATAAATTTGCAAGGATTTAATATATTTATAGTATGAATTTTTCCATGAGTGTCACAGTTCCATTTAATCATGTCTTCTATAGTGCCTCTCAGTGCAGTCTCCTCACACGGAACCTGTCTCCTCATCCCTCAACACACACACATTTTTTCCTTATGGTTATTTCCAAATATTTTACATTTGTTGTGCTATTGTAAATGGCGGATTTCTATCATACTTTCTAAATAGTTAAAAGCAAAATCTAAGTTATTGAGTTTTATATATTTATCTTTCAAGCAGCAACTTCATTTAATTCAAGTGAGACCTTCAATTGGTTCTCTTTGGATAACTTGGGAGTACAAACATATTGTCTGAAAACAATGGTCATCTTGTATGTCATTCCAATAGTTTATTTCTTACTTTTGCTTCATGTGACTTAATCCATTGGATTGATGTACTAGAACACTTTTTGACAAAATGTTTTTTCCAGAAGCTAGTTGTGTGGAGTGTTAACATGTGCTTTGAAGATAATAGGTAGCATTGTTAGATAAGTCTGGGAAGCACTGAGTTAACTCAACTAAAGTTCTTTTATTTGTATAGGAATCTGAGACCTAGAGAACAACCTGCCCAGAATCACACAACCAGACTGAAACTAGAAATTGAGTGGTGATTCTTAAAAAAATTGTGTCATAAAAATATGCTACAAATGATCAGTGAAAATGAAAGAAATAAAAATGATGAAAAAGTTAGGTTATGCAAAACATAACAAAGAATGTAAGTGGCCTATTACAGGGGTCTTAAACCACATTCCTATATTTTCTATTAGCTTCATTTATTAGTTGAAAGGCAAAAAATTAGTCAGTGAGCTCCTTGGTATTTACTGATGACCTGGATAATTTATTGCAAGCAGCTCAGTTACCCTCTAATTATTTGTCATCCACATTTGCAAAGTAAGAATTAGTAGATGAGTACTTTTCTGTATGCGATGTATTTGCTCTTAGAGAAAAAAAATGCATAAACTGATGGCTATTTTATGAATGTCAAAGGAATCAATTATTTGCAAGATATCTATTATAAATCATTACTAATTTGCAAAAGATTTGGGAAGAGTTTCCAAACTGAGATTGTTATACACACCTGTATTCAACAAGCATTTATGAAATACATGCTATACCTTATTACAAGATGAATAAATATGAATAAAATAGAAAAGCAGTCCTCAAAATACAATATAATGACATTAAGGCAGATAAGTATGCGAAAACTAATTGACAAATGACAGACTTAAACAATATAGAAGACACATAAAAACAGTGCTATGAGAGTTAAAATGAACGGGGGGGATGGGGAAATATTTCATATATAGTGTATATATACATTATATTTTTTCAGCCTTTCTTGCTAAGAAATCTTCCAATTTAATAATAACATGATTATATATGAAACAATTGCTACAATAAAGATACATAAAAAGTTCTG
>NW_007772398.1:1872-4888 GCF_000696425.1 Galeopterus variegatus | reverse complement strand
GAGGCAGTTAAAGAACGCTGCGTAAAGGAGTCAGTGTCTGAGCAGGGTTTTTCAGGGTGAAGAGGAGTTCGCTGCTGGATAAGGAGGTGGGGAATGGAATGGTGTTCCAGGTACAAATGCGTATATGCTCTGTAAACTCTCAAATATTACTTACCATGATCATTAGGTCAGAACACAGTTGACACCACTTTCTACTTTATTGTGATGATTCCTTGTGTTAGATCATAAGCCCTTCAAATGACGTCCTATCTTTTTCATCCCTGGAAGTTTTCCTAGAACTTTACATGTAGTAAGTACTCAATAAATATTTGTTGAAGGAATAGATCACTTTCTTTGAAAGGTAATATCCTCAGCTGTGAGATGTGCTGCACATAAAATAGATTCTGTAAATTACTTCTCATCCTAAACACTGAGTGGGGGCTTGGCTTTTTCCTGGAAAGATGTGAGTCTGCCTTGTTCATAGTGATGCTTCTTCTTTACTGCTCTCTGTGACCCATTAAATGCTTCTCTCTGCTATCCCAGGTGTCACAAATGTGACTATGACAAATGTCACCAAGGAAGAGGCTAGCCCTCCATTCTAGGGCATGAACCACAGGCAGTTTTTTCCCTGGTGATGATGGCAGGTTGTCAGCATCAAGGTCAGAAGAGATGCATTTGCATCCAGCCTTCACCCATCACCGGGTGCATTACTCCTCCTCTCTTGGCCCCCATTTCTCCATCTGTAAGTTGAAGGAGGCATCTATCCCAGGCCCTAAGATCTGTGGCTCTGTGCCTGCCTGGTGTATCTGTGTCTGGGTCAGTCCAATTATCCCATGTTACTGCTCCCTTTTAAGTTAAGCCTATGATAACAAGGCAGCTAACTGTAGAGATTTAGCACTCCAACCCTAGGACGAGACAGACTAGCTGGGTTTGAATCTTGGTCCTACCACTTAGTGGCTTTGTGGTCTCAGGAAAGTTACTTGACTTCTCTGTGCTTCAGTCCCTTCATCTGTGAGATGAGGATAATAGTAGTACTTGTCTCATAGTGTTTCTGTAGAGCTTAAATGAGTTACTGCAATGTTTAGAACAGTGCCTCGTACATGGTAAGTGCAATGTAAACTTGGCTATTTCTGTTTTACTGATCACTTGAGGACAGAGCCAGTGTTGAGAGGTTTGCACCACTTGTCTCATAGTGTTTCTGTAGAGCTTAAATGAGTTACTGCAATGTTTAGAACAGTGCCTGGTACATGGTAAGTGCAATGTAAACTTGGCTATTTCTGTTTTACTGATCACTTGAGGACAGAGCCAGTGTTGAGAGGTTTGCACCCCTTCTGGAAGAACACCACACAGCCACATGCAGAGTGGAGTAGCTTCACTTAGCTCAGCTTGCCTGGAATTCTCTGCAGATCCTGGGGCTGTTTTACCTCCAAAGCCAGGACATGATTTGCCTGAGGCAGATGACGAAATAGGGAAAGAGTTCCTAGCTTCTTGGAGAGAAGGGTGGCATTTAGAAGGCCAAGAAGTAAATTTCCATGGTGGGGACAGAAAAATCCACTATGTGGAGACATATGGTGGCAAAATATTTGAAAGATTATCTAGTGATGGTCCCCGGCCCTGCAAGATGTCCCTTTTCCTAGCCAACCTAGGCTATTCTGAGTCCATTTCCCAGTAGCAAGGGTTTCATAACATAAACAGAGAAAACAAGATGCACTTTTGCTTTTTGTGTTTCAAAAGTTTAGGCCTCAGGGTGGGGATGGGGAGCAGAAAGAATCCTAGGAGGCTATGAGATGACTTATAGCACCACTAAGGACAGACCAAGATTCCCCATCCTGGGCTGGGCTGGGGGCTGGGGGAGAGTGTGTACAGGGGTGGGAGGCTCCGGTGGAGATGTGAAGGTGTACTGCTGGGCTCTCCTTTCCAGAAAGAGCCCCTGTTTGGCTGAGAGGAGTGCAGTCAGTGGGGAGCTTGTAGCTGCAGTGCCTTCAGGACTCACCACAGCATTTGAGCCACGTGGGCACTCTTGCTGGGCAGCTCCAGCCTGCAATGACCGAGCATGGCTGGGGTACTAGGCCTGGCCATTTGTGCCCAATGCAGAACCCTCCTAGGGGTGGTCTTTGCTCTGGAGCTCCCTTTGAGGTTGGTGGAGACTTGATGAGATCTTCATGGCAGTCTGCCGCTTTCCTGCCCAATCCTACTTCCTCCCCTTTGTCTTCAGAGATGCCCCCTCAATAATCCTCTCATACTCCTACCTCTACTTCAGTGTCTGCTTCCCAGGGGATCAGTGGATACAGCCCCTGAGAAAGGTGTGGCCCAAAGAAGGAACCATATACCCTTCTGCCCCCATGGGTTTGGGAATCTGAGGCAGAGGGTTGTACCCCACGCCTGGACAGAACCCTGCTGAGGCAGCCAGACCCTAGAGAAAAAGTGGCTTCCTAATATATTTTCACACTTGGGGACATAGCTCATGAGTGTCTCCAGCCTCGTGTGATCTAGCATAGAGAGGGGCATGGTAGTAGCTGAGAGTTGGGGCTGAAGAGGCCTTAGGATCAGGAATGACCAAAGACCAGATGAGTGTGATGCCTTAGCAGATGCCATCAAGGATGCTGGAAGATTTCTCCGACTCCTGTCACTACCATAGCACTATGTAAGGAAAACCCATATGGGGTAAGGCTGGGAGGGACCCCATATTAACTAAGATTGTTTCTGTCCCCCAGGGGCCTGGGGCTCAAAATAGTAATGATATTCTGTTTTAGAAACATGAAGGAGATTAAGAGATTACA
This sequence comes from Galeopterus variegatus, assembly GCF_000696425.1. NCBI lineage: Eukaryota > Metazoa > Chordata > Mammalia > Dermoptera > Cynocephalidae > Galeopterus > Galeopterus variegatus. The sequence goes on along the minus strand of NW_007772398.1, from coordinate 2,129 downwards.
TTTCTTGCCCACCTGAGCATGTGGCCTGTGATTTGCACTCAGTCCAAGTAACATCACCTAAAGGGCAAGAGGCTGAACCTGAAGAGCCAGGAGGATTCTGAGGCCAAGAGGAAACCGCTCTCTTACTCTCCCATTCAGGACACATATTCTGAGCTGCCCCACATGCCCACAGCTGGCCCTGGAGAGGTGCTCCTCACCTGCTGAGCTGTGGGGCCTGTGGTGTGGTGGAAACGCTGTTGCTGGGATGCTGGTTTCTA
>NW_007772398.1:0-215 GCF_000696425.1 Galeopterus variegatus | reverse complement strand
TCAAATAATTCCAATGCTTCCTTTTGCTTCAAAGATAAAAGTCCAGGCTTCCTCAGACTAGCGTTCAAGGGCCTCCAGGGTCTGGCCCCTGCCTACTTTCCCACATGACTTTTCTCCAGCGCCTCTCGAAATAATCTGTGAGTTGGTCCTTCAGTGACCTTACCTGTTCCTGATCCTGTGTTCTTGGTCAAGGCATTCTCCAACTGCTGGCTTCC
>NW_007772397.1:1637-4890 GCF_000696425.1 Galeopterus variegatus | reverse complement strand
CGCGGCGGGTTCAGATCCTATATAGAAATGACCGCCGGTGCGCTCACTGGCTGAGCGCGGTGCGGCCGGTCTAAAAAAGGACAAAAAAAAACCCCAAGAATTTTCTTGTTCATGCAGTGTTCTTGCTTGTGTGTCTGGATATAGAGAGAATAAATTTCTTGAAAAGAAATTTCTGAGCCAAAGAGTAAATGCATTCGTGTATATGAGAAGTATTGCTAAATTGCCTTCTACAGGCATTGTGTAATTTTATAATCCTTCTGCATTGTTTCCTCATGTCCAGATAACACTCTGTGGAATCACCTTTGTGGTCTGAATATGTAAATAGTGAAAATGTTATTTTTTTTGCATATGAAATTTGCATTTCTCTTGTAATGAATAATTATCTTTTTTAATGGCTATGACACCTTCCCAAGTAAACAGTAGTCATCTTGAATTCCATACTCTTCCTCTGAATCACCCTCTCTCCTTCCCCAGAATGTAGCTCATAGCACTGTATGTGGAAGGTACTCAAAATAGTGTTATTGAGTATTTGATCCTACACCAAACTTTGATTAGGTATCACCAGCACATACACTCATTGCGTCTGGATTATCCATTTTTTCTCAGTTTCCAAGGTAGCCTCATTAGATAAGAAAAAGAAAATGGCTCTCACCTACTCTTCTGTACTGTTGATATTTAATGAGTGTGTAGGTGGAGAATAAATATAAACTCAGTTTCATGTGTCAATAGAATAAAAGATGATGTATGCCAATGAACTTCTTGACAAAATATAAGACTTAGAGCTTCTTTGGATGGGAATTCTTCATTGATGAAGCATGTTTTCCCTCAGGGGAGGAAAACAAGATTTAATTCAGTTTTTTTCCTAAATTAAATTAAACGTAATGGTCATATGGTTCCCAAAGGGAGACATACTTCAGATTGTGATAGGATGATGGGTTTCAGCAAAGCGAGTAACTTTTGAATAAACCGAAACTGTATCTGATGAGATGTGGGAGAGAGAGTGATTGTGTGTACTGGTCTAATGAGCAATATTGTTAAACACCCATTCAAAGGTCATGGTGTGTTTATGGCAGGTAACTGAGTATAATGTTCACTGACAAGAGTGTTACCACTGTAAACATTGATGGTGCCTATTTGAATATCTTTTCATCAATCTTATATACCCCCTGGAGACTAAATAATAGGTTGGGAAGAAGAATTATTTATTTGTTATTATAAATCTATTAAAATGTCTCTTTTTTCTATTTATTAGTCACTAATGGCTTTTATTTTACCAAATTAATTAGAGCTAGTTCTGTTGAAATCCAGGTATTTTCACTCTCACCTATGTGTTGTAACTTTGCACAAATAGTTATAAATAATTTATTGAGTGTTTAGTGACTAGTCCTGACCTATTTATCAGACAAGCACAAGTAAAAGTAAAGACAGTTTTAAGATTAAAAACAGAAGAAAAGGGACGTCACATACACATTGAAACAAGCATGACCTCTATAAGGCAATAAATGCAGTACCCACCTTTCCCAAGCAGCTCCAAGTCCTCATTTCCTTGTTTCCATGCTTGATTTTCCCAAATACTCAGGAAAAGTACAGTAGAGTCACACATATGTGAGATCATATCCCACCTTCCGCACTTACTGCATGGCGTCCAGCAAGTTAACTTGCTTCCCTGAGCCTTGCTTTCCTTGTTGTGATTTGGAGATAAATAAGAAAATATTCCTCCCAGGTCTGTTACGAAGTTTAAAAATAATAGATGTAAAGCAGCAAGCACATGGTAGGCATGCTGGCAATATAAGACTTCGGAATCATCACCTGTAATCTTTACTCCTTCCTCCTCCCTAATTAATCATTTCTGTTATCATTTTCTCTGTGATTCACTTTATCTTTTTCTTCATTGGAATGCCTGCTGCCAGCACCTTAGTTAGGCTCATGCAAGGGACCTGTGGTTTCGCCCTTGCCCACACCGTCCACTATAGCCAGATTCATCTTCCTGGAGTTCTGCTTTCAGAATGGCACTACCCTGGCCCTCATTTCCTACTAAAAAGAGTGAAGCCCTTGAGCATTAAGTATCCATCATACCATCATAATCATCAAGTGCCAGATGTGTCTCTTTTATTCCTGCCTACCCTCTTCATACAACCTTTCCTCAGTCACACTGGACTTCTCCCCATGTTCTCAAACATTTCCTGTGCTTCTTCTATTGGGTCTTACTCTATAATGAATTTCCTTATTGTCCATGAACCTGAATCTTATCAGCCTTCAAACCTACCTCAGATACAGCTTTTAACCACTCCACCTTCCTCACATTTCAATTTTTATAGCTTTTTTCATACTCTTCTATGAAAGTTAATTCTAGGTGTCAACTTGATTAGATTAAGGAATGCCAAGAAATCTGATAAAGCTATCTTTTTAGGTGTGTCCATCAGGGTGTTTCCAGCAGAGATTAGTATGAGATCCTGAGTGGACCAGGTGGGAAAGACCTGCCCTCAATGTGGGTGGGAACCATCCAATGCACTGGGGACCCAGAGAGAACAAAAGACAGAGAAAAAATGTGAATCTCTCTCTCTCCTTCTCTCTCTCTCTCTTCTCTCTGATCCACCATTTCACAATGTGATACCCTGTGTCACTGAAGTCACCACTGAGGNTGCTGCCAGCACCTTAGTTAGGCTCATGCAAGGGACCTGTGGTTTCGCCCTTGCCCACACCGTCCACTATAGCCAGATTCATCTTCCTGGAGTTCTGCTTTCAGAATGGCACTACCCTGGCCCTCATTTCCTACTAAAAAGAGTGAAGCCCTTGAGCATTAAGTATCCATCATACCATCATAATCATCAAGTGCCAGATGTGTCTGTTTTATTCCTGCCTACCTTCTTCATACAACCTTTCCTCAGTCACACTGGACTTCTCCCCATGTTCTCAAACATTTCCTGTGCTTCTTCTATTGGGTCTTACTCTATAATGAATTTCCTTATTGTCCATGTACCTGAATCTTATCAGCCTTCAAACCTACCTCAGATACAGCTTTTAACCACTCCACCTTCCTCACATTTCAATTTTTATAGCTTTTTTCATACTCTTCTATGAAAGTTAATTCTAAGTGTCAACTTGATTAGATTAAGGAATGCCAAGAAATCTGATAAAGCTATCTTTTTAGGTGTGTCCATGAGGCTGTTTCCAGAAGAGTTCAGTATCTGGGCCGGCCCGGTGGCGCACTGCTACAGTGCGCCGCTTGGGAAGCGCAGCGGTGCTCCTGCCG
>NW_007772397.1:0-637 GCF_000696425.1 Galeopterus variegatus | reverse complement strand
AATAAATAAATAAATGAATGAATGAATGAATGAATAAGTGTGTGTGTGTGTGCGTACATGCGTATTTAAATTCCAAAACTGTATTCAATCAACTCTGTTTTGGGAGTAAAATAGTAAACAGACTTCATGGTTCTGTGGCTCCTGCTTTCACATACGACCCTGAGCTTAGAAGGGCCCTGCACATAGTTTCATGTTCTGCTGTCATTACCTTGAAATTCTTAATAATTTTTGAACAAGAGGGTTCACATTTTTATTATTTGCTATATTCTAAAAATTATGTATCTGGTCCTGAAGATGAATAAAATAAACACAGTCCCTGCTCTTATGGGGAGATACAAAATAAACAAGCAAATTAATTAAATGACAAAAGAAAATATCAGACTGTAGTGGATTGAATTATGTCTCCCAAAACTCCCTGAAGTTTAAACTGTGTCTATGTATTAGAAGTTCTATGTATTAGAAACTTGGCCTCCACTGTGACTGTTAAGAGGATGGAAAACCTTATTTGGTAAATGAAAGGTGGAGTCTTGAAGAGGTGATTAGATTGTAGGACCGTGCTGTAGTGAATGGGTTAATAATGGTGGTCAGGGTCATGGTTCTGGGAGCTTTAAAGTGAATGAGGAGGTTTTTGACAGTG
>NW_007772396.1:4517-4890 GCF_000696425.1 Galeopterus variegatus | reverse complement strand
GAACTAATACAATGGCTAATTTCAAGCTACCGATGTGATTTTACTAACTGGGCAGCTGGGAAGAGATACACACAATCAGAACCCCAACGTTTATATGTGAGCATTAGGAAAGGAGAAAACAAAAGCCAGAGCAAGTAAGAAAGACATTTCAGGACTTGAAGTTTCCTAGGGAGTGAGATATGAGAAAGATAACCTGTCAAATAAATACAGAACGAGATAAGTACTATGAGTAAAAAAATAAAGGGACTAATGAGAGATTCTAACAGGGAGACCTAGTTAAAGGAAACTTCTGAAGTGTATCAGGTATTATCAGGTAAAGTTGGAAGAAGGTGTTCCAGGAACTGGAATCTAAGGCTGATGAGAGGAGGGAAAA
>NW_007772396.1:2021-3067 GCF_000696425.1 Galeopterus variegatus | reverse complement strand
GACACCAGCAAAGGAGAGTGAGAAAGAGCAGTCAAGGAGAAGGACGGATTCAAAAGAGAGTGGTATCATGAAATCCAAGAGAAAATTTTTTAAAGAAAGGGAATAGTTAACCACTGAGAGGTCTCATACAATGACCAAAATGTCCATTGGATTTAGCAATTTGGGAAGTTATTGCTAACTTCATTGAAAATTGTTTCTGGAGTGGGATTGAGGTACAATCCAGGTATCACTGGCTCAGACATGATTCCTCAGCTTTTGAATGTAAATTCAGGCCACTAAAATGGCCTGGTTTTCATGAGGATTTGCTCGATTATGTGATACAAAGGGCCATGTATAATGTCTGCTATAAAGACAGGAATTCGCCTTCTCAGAGTGAGCTGCATTATCATGGAATTCACACATCCTGAGATGCAAAGCAATTCAAACTTCCATAGAGTGCAAAAATAAATAATGAATGATCTGTGAAAACATACATCCAGTAATGTTGACAGGGCTCCTTTCACAACAATTGATATGCACATTTAAGAGTTGGGGTGGACGAGAGAAGTCAACTAAAAAAATGAGGTAGCATTGACTTTCCTTTATCAGTTCAAGCTGTACTAGAAAACATTGGCTCTAAATCAGCATAAGAAGGGCACGGATTTCTTGTTTGTTGGTTTTGGGGTGGTGATGGTGAGTTTCATTGTTTTGTTACTGTAGTCATTTTTTGCTAATAAATAAAATGATCTTTTTAAACTAAGTCCATCTAACTGGCATAGCAAAAATGTACTGTTTTCCATCCAAAGCATAGGTGTCATATTTCTAGGCAGACATTTGCAAAGGTCCATGTGCTATGGTCCCAAGTTCTTCTCTCTGAAGAAAGGTTAAATAAATTGTAATTCTTTTCTTGGAGTAAATTATTTGCATCCTACTATGACTAAGAACCACTATTGGTCAACTTCAGGCATTCCTGCTCTGGTTTCTTTAAAAGACCATTTGACAGGTTGAATTTTTTTCTTCTTGAGTTTAAATATTTGCTTAAATAGATATTTTATGTCTTTTTTTTT
>NW_007772396.1:0-435 GCF_000696425.1 Galeopterus variegatus | reverse complement strand
GTTTTAGATGTACTGAATTGAACTGGGGGTAGGACCACCAACTTATCAGGAAGAGAGATGTGAAATTGGAACTCAGGAGAAAAGTCATGCCCAGAGAAGGTGATTTGTAAGTTGTCCACGTAAAGGTAAAGGTGGCATCAAACATGGATGAGCACTGTGAGGCAGGAATGAAGAGAGAAAAGAGCTCAGGGTGCCTCCAAGTGCACCCCAGGAAACCCTTTATTTTAGTGGGCAGCAAATGGAAGTCAACTGGACATAAGAGATGCCTCGGCAAAAAAGTATAGGTTTATTTATTATTGTTTCAATATGGATAAAAATGTTTAGAATCCCACAACTCTATATTAAAAAGCAACTGCAAACAGATTCTATTAGTAGAACTTTTAAAATGAAAAAGACAAGCTGAAAATAAATGAGACACAAGAGGAACTAACTGCA
>NW_007772395.1:0-4890 GCF_000696425.1 Galeopterus variegatus | reverse complement strand
CAAATAAATAATTTGTTTATAAGGGCAACACATATCATTTATTAAACATTTGTACGTGGCAAACATTGTTCTAGGCGCTTTTACATATAATCTCTTTTTATCCTCACCACAGTTCTAAAAATCTAGAAGTAGGTTTAGAAATAGTTGAAGAAACTGAGTCTTGGAGAAGTTAAGCCATTTGACTTATTGATGACAAAGATAAATTCCCAAAGTTACGCTCATGCTTATGCAGTCTTCGTTTACACACACACCCCTGGTTTCCCAGTATATTTGTAGGAGGAGGCTTGGGATTAATTTACAGTTCCTTATCACTACGGAATATCAGGAAAATGCAGATTAGTTTCAGTTTCACTAAAATTTCTTGCACATCTACTCTGCAGCAGGTTCTGGGCTTTGCACAGAGAAAATAAGATGGATTAGAAAAATCTTGAATTTGAGATGTTCACATTATCACCTTAAAGATGGGTGTAAAAATGTACAATTTTATTCTATTGCAGAAAATGCAATGAGAAATATCTGGGTTTCACCTAGGACTAGCCCTAACCTTCAACATGATATCAGTCTGGCTATTTCTGTGTGGCAGGATTCCATTCATGAAAACTGTTAATTAATTGAGTACCTCTAGTGTATGAGTTATTGTGCAAAGCACTGGAGCTTAGTGTCTGGAGATGTGAACATCTTCCTAGATCTAAGGGACCAACAACAGACTGGTCATTTCGTTCTATCAGAGAGAGATTTTTAAGCCCTTATATATGTAATTCGCTCAGTTTATTCCAGTCTTTAAAATTATCTCCGTTAATTATTCTGTCATTGTTGCTTTGATTCCTTTTTTGTTATTTCACAATTCCATCAAAATGCTGAGGATAGGAACTTTCCTTGACTCCAATCTGAAACTGACTGGTTAGCCTCCTATGCATTGCTGCAGTGGAAGGTATTTTGTAGACTTCCTTTGCCTTCTGTCCAAAGAGAATATCTTTTACCTGAGATTTTACTTGGGGTTTCTTCAATTCCCTTGATAGCAATTCTGCTATCAAATGTCTCCCAGAACAGTAGTTCAAGTTAAGGATTATCTTTCCACAGCTTCTGGATATCTTTCTAATTTACTGTTTCAAGCCCATTTATCTCTGAAATTTAGGAGGATTGCATAGTTAAATAGTCTGCATTTCTTGCTTCCTTATTCTTAGCGAAACATAGATCATTTGGTTAATTAAAAAAAAAAAGCCAAGGGTGCTCTATATTTACTAAGTAAATAAAGCATGAGAGAAAAAATTATTTATTGCAGCTTTCTTTTTTAAAAAGAGTTTTCCTTGAAGTGTTCCTGAAGATGTACATATGTATTTTATCTCTCATTTGAAATTTGGAATTCTGACTTGGTGAGCTCTAATTTGTTGAGTGATCTAGGGAAGGCCATTTCAACTGTCTTGGTCTCAGTGTACCCATTTTTACAATGAGGGTCAGGTAAGGTGCTCTCAAGTTTTATTTCAATTGTGACATTTGCTGTTCCTATTGTTTGAAGTCAAGGATCATTTCTTATGAATTTTTCTGAAAGCTCCAACCTACCCGCACCAGTCTTCAGCCAGTGTAGACTAGATACAAATAAGTATGAATCTGTAGGCTTACAAAATCTCAAAGTTCAAAGGAACTGTCAAGGTCGTAGAGCCCAACCCCTGACAGTGATACCTGAATACCTTCTACAACATCTCCACCATGTGGCCAACCTGTCTACAGGTGAACACTTTTACCACACCTCACTACCTCCCTAGTCCACCAATATTTTCTGTGGCTATTATGAAATTTTTCCTCCTGTTGTTCCAAAATCTGCTGCCCTGCATTTTTCACTAGTGGGTCTGAATTCTGCCATTTATGAGTTCATTAAAAATATAATTTCTTTTTTATTATAGCAATCTCCCAGATATTTGAAAATAATGACACAAATATCTTTGTCTCTAGGTCAGACAACCCAGTTCTTCAAAGTATTTCTACCGGGGAATGGCTCCAAGTGTATTTCGGATTCTGATCACTTTCTTCTTAATTTGATCCAGATTGTCAATGCCCACATTACTGGCCTGTAAGTGTCCTGGATCTAGTGTCCTAAGTAATCTTTGGTGACAGAATTTGAAAATTGACTTTTAGGGAAAAAGAAAGATAAACTGTAATCTGAGCAGAAAATGATAGGGACCTCTACAAAGAAGGAAGGAGGACACTAAGATCTGTTGAACGTTTTGTGTTTTGCTTTAAATGCACTATTACAAGTAAGGTAAGCACTGAATCCTTCCTATTTTGCAGTTTAAGTTACTTGTACTAGACTGGTGTCTGATAGGCCTGGGATTCCAAATATTTTTTTAAAGTTCAAAAGACCAGCAATATCCCTCAAAAGAAAAGAAGACATATTGTATGAAAAAAATTCTACTTCAGCAGATAAATTGATGTAGTCAGGAAACTTGCTCCTAATTGGTTTAGAGGAATTGCTTTTGAAAATTCTATAGAGGGCAGCTTCCTAGATTAGGACAACCATACAGAAATGCTACATGCCCCCTTGTAAAAATAAGGATGTGTTCTATATGTAAGTATATGGTCATTTTCCTCCTAGGCTAGTTCTCTCTTTCCCACAAGGGACCTAAAAGAGGGCATTTATCTTCATGCCAGTGGATGGTGTCTGTTAGTTGGGGGGGAGAGGTATTGTAAGTGGGTAGTTTACAGCAAGTCCAATTTCTGGATAAATAAACTTTTGCACCTATATTTTTGGTTGGCTAAGTTCCAACTGCTTTTTTTCTTGGAATGTATTGTATATAGAATACTTGGAGCAGCTATTCCATGCCACATACAGCAAAGCCTCCTTTCTCCAGGAATGTCCACTACTGTGCAACCAACCTTCAACAGCACAAGGCAAATTGTCAGAAAACTGAGCAAAAAGAACAAAGTTGACATACAAAACAAAAATAACAGATGACATGCAAAATGGGTTGGTTACAGGCTCCTGAGCATACCAGGTGTGTGGCTTGCAATGCATTATCAAGCCATGTTTATGAGTAGGTTCAGAGTCAATTGGAGAATTAAGTGAGTTGATATATGTAAAGTACTTAGAATGTGAATTGGTACAGATAAATGTTCAATGGTAGTGATGATCACAAGTATTATTATTAGTTTAGAAATGTTATTTGTAGAAGGTATCTTGTGTATATGCTGGAATGATGTAGATACATAGCCATCTATTGAACTTTCTAGTCTTGATATGTGAGAACTGGTATTCAGACTAGTAAACCTTGGGACCCATGTTATCTTTTGTAATGGAGAACAAGTAACAGAATTGTGACTGCTCTCTTATCTCAAACCTTCATTGGCTCCTGTTCTTCTACAAACTACAGTCGAAACTCCCAGCACAAGGGTAAGACAACATCACATGGCTATTGCCCATTCCCACCCCTGAGCCCCTGCTGCTCCTCTCACCTCTTATTTTATGCACTTGGAATCCTTCTACTATGTGCCAAGCAAGTGTAGAAACCAAAAGATATGACACAATCCCTGTCCTCAGGTAGCTATGGGGAGACTAAATAACAGGCAGTGTTAAATGGCATGGTCAGAATAGAAGGAAAACTCAACTGGGGAGCTCTGGACTAAACTTGAATTTGTCAGGGAGATGGAAGTGACTGGGTTTTGCAGACAAAGCAGTTCACCTTGTACAAGAATGAGTGGAAGAGCACCCCAACGAAGAGAGAAGTGTGCTTAGATTTGATCTAATGCAAGTCTATTACTTTAAAAGTACTGGACTTGCTAAGTGGGTAGATTTTTGCTCAACAAGCTCAATGATGTGGTCAGACTTTATTGTGATGGCTCCCATAGTACTCCAAGGAAGGAAAGTGAGAGTGGGAAGCCATGCTAGGCCACCTTCAGAGCAAGGTGCGATGACCCTAAAAGGTCAAAATAAGAGGATGGCTGAGCTGGGAAAGGCTTTGTGGACTATGAGCTGCTGCATATGTGAACGGGATAACTCAGAGAGTTTCTGTCTCAGTTTTCTAAGCATCCCTCTGGGCCCTATAGTTTCGGAATGTAATTAGCCAGCACTGCACTCTTAGTTCTAGACCAGGCTTAAATACTCAAATGCCTCCAGTCACCAACAATTATCATAAATTGTGAGCCAAGACAAAGAGAGCAAGTTGCTTGAATTGGTCACCATTGGCCCTGTTTAGTTAAACTCTCTTTCAAACATCAGGGGACCCAAAGAAAACTGGTATCTGATAGGGGCAAACATCATGGGGCAAAAAAGGGACACTTAGGCCTCCCATCAGTGATGCCTTTCGAGGCATCCACCTCCATCTCTATGATCCCATCACTAAATCCATACCCTCCTGCACCTCTGCAAGACACGTCTGTGTGATCATGACTGCCACAAAAGGAAATACAAGAGTGGGCTTTGGAATAAGGCAGCACAGAATTCAGAGCCACTTCTGTGCCACATAACACTATTCAGTTTTCCTGAGTTTGGATTTCTTTATAACTCCTACCTTGAAGAGTTGCTGAGGTTTTCATCTAATATACATCATATCTCACCTGCACATAGTAAGCAGTGAATAAACAAATGATAGCCTTGACTGCCTTTACTCCCATTACTATTATCTCCACTTCTGTGGAAAGGGCAGGTAATGTGATCGAGATTTTTGGTACTAGTGTGGAGCATTCTTAGTCTCCGGTTAGACAATAAATGTTCATTTACCAATTATCTGGACCATCAATACATTCAAGTGTATAGGCTGCAGAGTGTTTGCATTATGCCTGCTATATCACCCCCACCATACACATGCACACACACCAATCTGGAAATGCCACCATTCATATCTGACCTCTTGACCCCAATACCTGCAATAGCTTTTTTTGGTTAGAGATGCTGACCTC
>NW_007772394.1:3027-4892 GCF_000696425.1 Galeopterus variegatus | reverse complement strand
ATGTCCTGCTCTGTGTTGAGCTTTTTTTTAAAATTGTGCCTTACTGTCTTAGGCATCTCAGCTTTCCCATAGAGGATGCTAAATGCATGTTTGTTCAATGAGCAAATAAATACTACTATAAACTACTAAGTCACATTTTGTAACAACATAGTCTGACAGAATACATTCTGGATTATATGAAGTGAAATTTCATGTAATGCTAGGAAAAGCCTGGGGCTGTGATTCAGGAGAAACATGCTTAATATCAAGAAAGGGGATGAAACACAGAAACAGTACATTTGGCTACAGCTCAGGGAATTCCTGGTCCAAGCCAGCAGCTTTTGTTAATCTTATCATTTGATTCTCCTCCTATTAGGTAACAGAATAGAGTTTGTTGCCAATGTATCCTTCAAGCAAACATTTGTATGGTTGACTTAAAGTCTGAGCTTTTATTTTTATATTGATAAAAAGGGGAAAGATGCTAGCTTTTTGCATTTTATATCATATGTGTGAAATATTTACTAAAGCTCCAAGCATATAGTTAGTGCTTAACAAAAGTTTGTTTAATGTAAAATAAGTTATAATAGATCCTTCCAATGCAGTATGACACTTTCTACACAGTAAATCCAAGATGGTATAAAAGAGGCTACTGCTTCTCAAAGTAGAAGAAATATAGTGTATTGTACCTTTCTCACTTGGATTCCACAGTGCAGATTCTAAGAACTTGCCTCAGTGAGAGGCAGAGAACAGCATACTCGTTAAGAGCTCGGATGCAGAGGTGGATAGCTTTTTATAATTCCTGACTGCATCAATTACTATTTTGTGACCTTCACTATGTTACCTAAGATTTTAAATGTCTTAGGTCCTTCATCTATAAAACTAGGTTAATAATGGTATTGGACTTGCTATCTGCTGTATTAAGTGGTTAAAACCAAAAAGAGACTTAGAACAGCATTGGCATATAGTAAACATCATAGAAACAGGAAGCTAAAGGGCATTATCTCTGCAGGTGCAGCCACCTGGAGTCACAGATTCACACTCTGAAATTCAAGTTCTCTAACTTGATTCATTTTTAAAGTTCATACTGTGGTAGAGAGTCACTAAGGCACAAAGGAAGTATATTAATGGATGGGATTTGAGGAGCTTATGTGAAAGTTCAAATTTCCCTTTATTGGAGCATCTACTGTGATTAAATGCGAACATGAAGAAAAAAAGATGGAAGGCCCTCCTTTTCATGGAGGAGCTTGCTGTGTAGATAAGTACACAATGTGTGTGTAAATATACATATACGTGTATATATGTATATGCATATTTATATATATGAAAAATGCATGGAATATTATAATAATATGAGACCACTAAAGATTAACATTTTATTAAAAAGGAGTTAAAGGAGATGTGAAATTTAGTTTGAATCTTGAAGATTTACTGGAAGTTTATTCAAACAACGATGGCTGTAATGCTGTGCATGTACGTCCAGCACAAGCTGACACGCATGGCTGACAGGGTGAATGGGGGCTAAATTTTAGCTCATGATCCAATCACAAACCAAGATCCATGCTTGAGTTTTCCTTGGAGGAAGAGCCAAGCTTTAAATTTACTCAAAGACAATGTATTGGCCAGAGAGGGATGAGTTCTAATATCCTATTACAATTAGAATGTGTCACATTCCCAGTTAGCAGAACTGGAAATATGTCTAATTCTGGTAGCTTTAAAAAGCCTATTGCAACACAATGTTGGAAAATAGGCAAAGTGAATATCTGCTAGGAAACAATCTGAATTTAACACCACTTTTTCCTACATTTTCAAATTTTAGGAAAAAATCCCTGATCTAGTCAAATTTCTTTTCTTTTTTTTTTTTTTTTTTTTTCCTTTTTGAGACCGGC
>NW_007772394.1:0-2186 GCF_000696425.1 Galeopterus variegatus | reverse complement strand
GGCCGGCCCCCTACTAGACAAATTTCTAAAAGATAAAATATAGGTGTGAGAGGATGGTGGAAAGGGCCACACTGGCAAATTAAAGAAAAGTATCCTTAGATGATAAAACTTGGCACTAAGCTAACCAACAGCAACTTCTGATTAGGATCATTGGGCACTAACAAAAAAGGGAGACCTCAACACAGGCAAGGGGAGTTGGGGTAGGGTATAGAACAATGGGTTCAAACCTGGATACAACTAACTAAATTTTAGAGAATCGTCTACATTGTGTAATAATGAATAATACTATTAATCTACAGGGAAGATAAATTAATAAATAGGTTAAGAGGCTTTATAAATTAATATATTTTTTATTGATAATATATATAAATACTAGAGGTGAAATATGGACAAGAAATTAAATAGATATTTACTTTATTTTCTTAAAAATACAGAGAATGGTTTATTAGTGTATAATCTGTTGTGGAAACAAGACCACACATTTCAAATTTTTTAAAATATTACTTCCCATTTCCTAAAAAAAAAATCTGCCTGTAATATGAAAAGAGAAAACATCTTCCAGTCAGAAACTGGGTGGCTGTTTCACTCCAATTCTTAAAGATTCAGTTTCTTTTGAAGACCACACATTTCAAATTTTTTAAAATATTACTTCCCATTTCCTAAAAAAAAAATCTGCCTATAATATGAAAAGAGAAAACATCTTCCAGTCAGAAACTGGGTGGCTGTTTCACTCCAATTCTTAAAGATTCAGTTTCTTTTGAAAAAAAATAATTGAGATACAACTCACATTTCATAAAAATCATCCTCTTAAAATATACAATTCAGTGATTATTTTTTTTTCTATTCACAGTGTTGTACAATCGCCATTCATTTCAGAACATTTCCATCACCCAACAAAGAAATTATTCATTATTTCTCTTTTCTTCCAACCCTTGGGAAGCACTAATCTCCTTTCTGTTTTCCTCAGTTTGTCTATTCTGTACATTTCATATAATTAAATTCATACAATTTGTGAAGTCTGTGTCTGACTTCTTTTACTAGCATACTGCTTTCAAGGTTCATCCATGTTGTAGCACATATCAGTATTTGATTTCCTTTAATGGATGAATAATATTCCAGTGTATGGCTATACTGCATTTTCTTTATCCATTCTTCACTTGATGGACACTTGGGCTGTTTCCACTTTGGGCTATTGCAAATTATACTGCTATTAATATACATTTACAAGTTTCTGTGTGCACTTGTTTTAAAATTTTCTTAGATGTACACCTAGGAGTGCTGGGTCATGGTAACTCTACACTTAACTTTTTGAGGAACTGCCAAACTGTTTTCCAAAGTGGCTGCAAAACTTTGATCTCACCAGCAATGTGAAATGTTCCAATTTCTCCATATCCTATCCAACACTTTATTATTATTGTTTTTAAATTATAGCCATCAGAGTGTGAGTAAAGTGGTGCCTTTTTGAGGCTTGATTTGCATTTCTCTAATTACTAATACGTTAACCATCTTTTCGTGGGTGTAACTTTTTTGAAAATATGTCTACTCAAATATTTTGCTTATTTTTCAATTGAGTTGTTTATATCATTTTATTATTGTGTTTTAAGAGTTCTTGATATATACTAGATATTAGGCATTTATAAGATATATGATTTGCAAATATTTGCCTGTCCTGATTACTGTAGCTTTGTGGAAAGTGTTGATATCAGGAAGTGTGAGTCCTCCGAATTTGTTGTTATTTTTTCAAGATCGTTTTGGTTATTCTGTGTTTTTTATATTTCCATATAAAATTCAGTATCTGATTGCTTATTTACTCACAAAAGGCAGTTGAAATTTTGGCAGGTATTGCATTGAATTTGTAGATAAATTTAGGGAGTATTCCTTCTTAACATTAAGTCTTCCAAGTTATGAATATGGGATGCCTTCCTATTTATTTGGGTCTTCTTTAATTTATTTCAACATGGTTTGTACTTTTCAGTAAATAAGTCTTGTACTTGTTTAGTTAAACTTCTTCCTAAGCATTTTATTCTTCTTAATGCTCTTGTAAATAAAATTATTGCCTCTGTTCATTTTCAGATTGTTTATTGCTAGTGTATGGAAATACTATTGATTTTTAAAATATTGATCTTGTATTCTGCAATCTTCTCATACACATTTATTTGATCTAATACTTTTTTGTTGTTGTTGTT
>NW_007772393.1:4466-4892 GCF_000696425.1 Galeopterus variegatus | reverse complement strand
ATACTGTAAATCCAATGCACATTTTCTTAATCTTAGTTACTTCACAGCTGTTAGCTTTCCTTCTTGAAACTCTTCCAAGAGTTGTTTTCTGTTTGTTTTTTTCAAGATGCTCTCCTCTGTTTTTCTCATATCTCACTGGTGTCTCCCTCCCAATATCTTTTGCTAGCAACTCCTCCACCCAGCTTCTAATTTAGGGTTCACCTCTCTTCCTTTTCTACTCTCTCCCATATGTGACCTCTTCTATTCCTGTGGCATTAAATATTGTTTACATGCTTTTATTTCTAATCCATATTTATAATATATATTCAATACTCATATTTAACCATCAATTAAAATATCTTCAGGTGTTTCAATGGTATCTTAACATAAAATATGTAAATAGAAAAAAAAGTTTTTCACCCCAACCTTAATTATCTAAGTAAATAG
>NW_007772393.1:1827-2603 GCF_000696425.1 Galeopterus variegatus | reverse complement strand
ATAATGGCTTTAAATCCCTGCACTATCACTTCATGAGTTATATGAACATGGAAAAATTCATTCAGCTTTTCTGTATTTTTGTTTCCTTGTGTAATGTAGGGATAGTGATAGTACCAAATTCATAAGCATTTGTGATGTTTGCATGAGTTAACATATGTAAAGTGTTTACAGTCATTCCTAGCACAGAGTAAGAGCTTAATATATGTCATATTGTTGTTATTACTATTGCATTGCTCTACACAAGGATACAGCCAATTTTGCTTAACAATGTTGAAGTTCTGTTGGATAAATTATAATCCCCATTTTTCCACATGTAGAATAGTAGAGATAATAGCAATTATATGGGTGTGTTTCTAAACTCTGAGAGGCTACAATCTGCATTTGTGAACGTAGTTCTCTTTTTATTGTAATAAGTTGGGCTCCAGTTTATTTGTTCCTTATTCCTTGGCATAAGCTCACCATTTTAACCACGTCCTATGTTTTTGAGTCTTAGTATAACTTGTGGAATGATAACGTAAATATTTGATAATCTTTTAGGTGGAGAAGTGGTGGGACTACTGAAAAACTTAAAAATTAGAAAATACCAAATTTCAATAACATAATGTGAAAGAGGCAAGGATAGAGAGACATAGGGAAGGAAGCAAAGACAAGAATAGAAATGATTTTTTTCAAAAAAGAAGTTAATGAACCTGGAAAATAGAAAAAGGCAATTCCAGAGGACGGGAATCATAGAAAAAAAGGATTGATTCTCTACAGCCAAGTTTTACAAAAAAAAA
>NW_007772393.1:0-241 GCF_000696425.1 Galeopterus variegatus | reverse complement strand
GTGAGTAGAAGATTATTAAGGAAGAGGCAGATTCATGGACTAAATTCATCTAGTACGGCTCGTGCTCTTCTGACACAGTTCAGCTGTATCTTACTGATCTATTTGCCACTCTAAACAGTGTCTCATTCTTTGTATTTCTTCCTATAATTCTCTCCTTGCTTAGCTTTCGTGATCATGCACGTTCTTGTTTTTATCCCTATGTCTATTACTATTCCCTCCTCCTATCTTCATCATGAGTGTT
>NW_007772392.1:0-4893 GCF_000696425.1 Galeopterus variegatus | reverse complement strand
CCTTTTGTGTCTGGTTACTTTCCCTTAGCATAAAGTTTTCAAGGTTTACACAATGTAGCATATACCACTATTTCATTTCTTTTTATAGCTGAATAATATTCCATTGTATGGCTATTCCACATTTTGTTCATCCATTCATCAGCCGACAGGCTTGGATTGTTTCTCCTTTTTTTTCGGCTATTGTAAATGCTGCTGCTTATGAACATTTGTGTATGAGGTTCTGTGTGAACATGTATTCAATTCTCTTGCATTTTATATACCTAGGAGTGGAGATGCTGGAACATATAGTAACTCCATGTTTAACATTCTGAGGAATGACCAAACTGTTTTTCCAAAGCACCTGCACTAGTTTACATTCCCACTAGCAATGTATTAGGCTTTCAATTTCTCCCTATCCTCACAGAACTTGTTATTGTTCATCTTTTTGATTATAGCCCCCTCGTAGAAGTGAAGTCGTATTTCACTGTGATTTTGGTTTACATTTCTCTAATAAGTAATGATGTTGAGCATCTTTTCATATGCATATTGGACATTTGTATAGTATATGTTCTTTGGAGAACTGTCTGTTCAAGTCCTTTGCCCATTTTTTAACTGGGTGAATTGTCTGTTTATTGTTGAATTGTAAGAGTTCCTTTCATATTCTGGATACTAGGCCCTCATGATATATATTATTTGCAAATATGTTCTCCCATTCTCTGGGTTGTCTCTCACTTTCTTGATAGTGTCCTCTGAAGCATAAAAGTTTTAAATTTTTAACCTCAACTTATCTATTTTTTCCTTTGGTTGCTTGTACTTTAGGTATCATATCTAAGAAACCATTGCCTAATCCAAGGTTGTGAGGATTTACCCCTATGTGGTCTTCTAATAGTGTTTTAATTTTAGCTCTTATATTTATGTCTTTGATCCATTTTGAGTTAATTTTTGTATATGATGTGAGGTAGTCCATATTAATTCTTAGGCATGTGGATATCCAGTTGTCCTACTACCATTTGTTGAAAAGACCTACTTTTAGCCCGGCCCATGGCTTACTTGGGAGAGTGTGGTGCTGATAACACCAAGGCCATGGGTTCGGATCCCTATATAGGGATCCGAACCCATGGCCTTGGTGTTATCAGCACCACACTCTCCCAAGTGAGCGAACCGGCCATCCCTATATAGGGATCCGAACCCATGGCCTTGGTGTTATCAGCACCACACTCTCCCAAGTGAGCGAACCGGCCATCCCTATATAGGGATGGCCGGTTCGCTCACTTGGGAGAGTGTGGTGCTGATAACACCAAGGCCATGGGTTCGGATCCCTATATAGGGATGGCCGGTTCGCTCACTTGGGAGAGTGTGGTGCTAACAACACCAAGTCAGGGGTTAAGATCCCCTTACTGGTCATCTTAAAAAAAAAAAAGAAAAGACTTAGTTTTTCCTAATTGATTTGTCCTTGCATCCCTAAATTGCTTTCTACTTACAAACACACCATATTTTCTCACTTCTACGTGTTTGTAACTGCCATTTTTTGTCTCTGGTTGGAATACCTCCTTAGTACCACAATCTCTTTTGTCTAATTATTTACTAATTCTTCAGGTCTCACTTTAGACGTGTCTTCTTTCAGCATGTTTTTTGGATCAATCAAGAATGTATCAAGTGTTCCTCTTATGGATTCCTAGAGCATTCTGTACTAAATCCCCATAATAATATTTGACTCTCTGTATTGTACTTGCCTTTTCTAATAATTAGCTATACATTTTATCAGGTCAGAAACAGTGCCTTGTTTACCTTTAAATTCCCCCCCCGCTTGGTTTTGGGCATATCATGGACATTTGTTAAATATACATTTGATGAACAAATACGATTATGGATCTATCTCACAGATTCATTGTACTGTTGCAGCTAGATTTTGCCTAAATCCACCCCTTATCCCTCAATTGAAGGAAACTCCTCATTCATTCAGTTTTTATTTATTTATTGCTCAGACAGGTACTTTCACCAAAGGCCAACTTTACTCATTAATTAACTTGATTAACTCTGAATCTGGGGAACCCTCAGTGCATTCCCTAAGTGTATTCTCATACATGCTTTCATCTTTATTACTTGTAAGGAGTGAGATTCCTTTCAAACAATGGAGTCAGTCTTCATGTCAACTTCAGCGAGCATGGCTGACTGATATATATTCTGTAGTGGAATTTTCAGCTTTCCATTTTATGCTACATATTCATAACTAAGCATTTCATCTTAACATCAATTTTGCTCAAGATTTATCAAGTGACTTCAATCTCTCACCCAGCAAACAAAGGAAAACTAACAAATGTGTTTGCTTGTTCATTCACTCAGACACTTACTGAGCATCAACTAAATGCCAGGTACTACACTAGAGCTGGGGATTTAAATATAAATAATACATTGTCCACATGAATCTTGCTCTCAAGGTATAATTCACTTCCAGTAGTGAAGAAATAATCACAACAAAATGTGTTGAGTGCAATACTGATTTCTGCAAATACTATGATAGGAAAAAGCTTCCTGGAAGTGCTTTAGAGGGAAAAATACTGCATATACTCACTCATAGTAGGAGCTAAGAGAGAAAGAAGGAAGGAAAGAAAGACCACAGTGGTGCATTGGACTTGTAGAGGGAGAAAGCATACCTAGGGATACGAAGTAGAGTAGGGGAAAGAGGGATGGGGAGGGAGGTCAGGGATAATTGGGTAGGGGACATGGGATATAACTGCAATTTGTGGTAATAGGCATGCTGCCTATATGGATCTGGCCATCACATCTTGGGCACGAGTGGTGACAGTCAGCTTTGTACCCTATGAATATTCATAACCAGTAATAAAATAAAAAAGCAGTCTGTAACCCAGAAGCCCACAAGGCCAAATTCAACATATAGACTTTTCTTGGTCTACAATTTTTAAAATATTCGAACAAGTTGCCAATATATAAAAATGGGGCAGTTACAAAAAAGTCAGTATCTCTGAATTGTTTTACTAAAAAGAAAAAAAAAATCTGCTAGCACCTACTCTATATTTGGTAAGGGCAACATTCAGTTAATCCTGGGAAACAGCTGTCTCCAACAGTCTCCACTCTGCTCATTTCACTCATTTACATTACCTGCCTTGTTTTATAAGCATATTCAGGTCTCTTTTAAGAAAAGGAAGTAGTAGTTTAAGCAAAAGGGAATGATTGGGGACAGGAAAAAGATACTCAGAAAAAGAAGAGACTTTTGTGATAGAATCTTAGGCATGGCAAGTCTTCCCAGTGAATCCCCAAAACCTTTACCCTCAACAGTTTTTCCTTTTAGTCAAAAGTTTTCTTTTCACCTCTTTACACTGCTTAATATATTTCATCAACTAGAGATTCGGCTACTTTAACTAGCAATCTCTTTGAAAGTAAAAACCTCCCAAAAGCTCAATCAGGTTGACTCCTTCCAATATCAGAGATCCAGCTGCATTGAAGGAACTAAAGTAGAAGTTCACTTAGCCAACGCAAGCTGATGGTTAACTGAAAAAGTTGGTTAAAATAAGTAATCAGAAAAAAACCATATACTTACCTTAAACATTTTAATTTAAAACATATGCTAATATTCATCCATTCACCAACCTTTAGATGTGGGTCCAAGGCCTCTCCTTTGAGTATTCATCCACTAACTGAAGTTCTATAATGTTTTTCTTGCATTTTCCACATCCATAATATCCTGCCTATAATTTTTAGTTTCAGATCCTTTCAAATATAACAAGAACTTAAAAGACACTTAGAAGCAATCTGAGAGCAGGATCCTTTTAGCACTTTTTTCCTATAATATTTTACAATTACTGTCCACACCACACCGAAATGACAGTTACTTTTTTAAAAAGTGGCTTGTCTTTATTGAGCCTTTTCAAAACATTTAACCCAATTTTCATAAAAACTTTATGTACTATTCATAGAAACAATTAAAAAATATACAATGTAGGGTTTCTGATCCGGCACGTAAAGAGCTCACAAATTGCCACTCTGTCCTAACAATAGGTAAAAGCTGAACAAAGTGAAAAATCAGCACGTCTTCTCAGATCCATCAGAGAAGTGAAGTCAGAGGGCAAACTGCTGCCCCCAAATACAGAGAATCACAACTTACCAGAGCAGAAACCTCTATGGGAATAAGTGCTAGGGTAGGAAAACCTTAACTAAAATTGACACACTGCTGGAAGCTCAGTGTAGATTAACAGGAGTAAAAACTCCTGGGGTATCTAGTCAAAGAGGGCACCTCACACTTTGGTGAGTTTTACCAGGAACTCTGCCATGTCCTTACAGTGAATACTGTAGAAAAATCTCCTTATACTTCAGGCAGGGGGAGGGAGAAAGAAACCACTTTAAAATATGGCAGAGCATTCTGTTCTTAAAAAGGCCTGTCCTCAAGAGAAACTATTTTACCATAGCCTAATCTGCTAGGGTTGTTTTCAAAGCCTAACCTAACTGGGGGAATGGAAATACATAATTCCAGCCATCCTGTTTCACCTAAGGGGGGACAAACTGAGGAGCAGTGCAGCAGCATGGGCTCACCAAAAGTCCAGCAGCACAGGCTCACCAAAAGACTGAGACCTAATCACAGGATCATAGAATACTTCCCTTTCTCCCACACCTTACCAATACATTACTAAAAGCCTACTTACCATAGTTCCTTTAACCTAGTCCAGCATGGGCCGGCCCGGTGGCGCACTGCTAGAGTGCGCCGCTTGGGAAGTGCAGCGGCGCTCCCGCCGAGGGTTCGGATCCCATGTGCAGACCGGCCGTTCACTGGCTGAGCGAGGAGCGGGGGCAACACCGAGGGTTGCGATCCCGTTGCCGGTCCCGGTCCGGTACGAGCGCGACACTGAGGGTTGCGATCCGTTGCCAGTCACGAAAAAAGACAAAAAGGAAAAAAAAAAA
>NW_007772391.1:4623-4893 GCF_000696425.1 Galeopterus variegatus | reverse complement strand
TACTGTAAAAAACCTAAATAGGTCTGCCCATCTGTACCTAGAGTGGGCACTCAATAAGTATTTTTGAATGAATCTTTAAGGACTTGAGAGCCATTAACATCCTGTACTTAAACTACAGCCAAGGCATAGGTTGGGTCCTGGTTGAGTTTATGTCCAGTCTGGCAATACCAATCCATTGCTCGGTGCCTTGTGCAAAGTTGAACATGTGGAAATTAGACTAGATATATTTTGACTGAATTAAAACTATCCAGCTGAATTGGGTTTCAATAA
>NW_007772391.1:1976-2845 GCF_000696425.1 Galeopterus variegatus | reverse complement strand
AAGTCTAGAGGCCTGTTGCAGTGAATGCTTATGGCTGGTTATATTTTTATTCTTTAATGAATTAGAGAGGTAAATTAAACCAATCAATGTAATATGTATTAATGTAGGATAAAGATGGGTTAAGAGAAAAATGATATATTAAATGATATATTTGTTCTCATGGCCAGAGGGCTCAATTTTGAGTCTCTCTTTTATATTTGGTTTGGTTTGGGTTGAGGAATGAGGCCAGTGGTGTTCTGGTAAATGTTTAATAACTGGCTCTCTCTGGGGGCTGATTCATAGCATTTGCCAATTGTTATCATGTAAATTCTCCCACCATGCAAACAACTTAAATGTTGTTTAAGCTAAAGGAAAGGTTATGTAAACTGCAGTATAACTACTTGATGATATAGTTATTAAAAATATGAAAAGCTGTTATCTGAGATGTTGTTAGAGTAGTAGGGATTAACATGATTTTTGTTTTTACAGATTTTAAGCTACCAACATGTCAACTGGTTTGCAAAATTCCTGAAAATTTAATAATCAGCAGTTCCAGGAAACCACTGGATGAAGCATTCCTCTTTTGTTTCAATTATTTTCCCTCATTCCAAGAGATTTTGTTTATCATTCCAAGAGATTATGTTATTATCCATAACACTTTTAGGGAGGCAATAGGTTCATATTTATAAAGGCCATTCAGTTCCTTGGGAGAAAACGTTATATTAGGTTAGTTTAAACTCATCTACTCTCGGTGAATAGTCTGCAGTGTTCCACGAGGCAGAATCACTCAAGGGTTTCTTTTAATGAATTATGCTTTGAGTCCAGTAATGAGGATGGGTTATCCTAGTGACTGACCATAGCCTCCAAGTTTCTGTTATCTCCTTACTTGC
>NW_007772391.1:0-647 GCF_000696425.1 Galeopterus variegatus | reverse complement strand
TGCTCATAAGCTGAAGTGTTAGGAGAATCCACAGAGGATGTTAAACAATCCTTAAGTTAAGGGCTAATGGAAAATTATAGTAAAAATAATACATCTTATAATGAATTACAGTTTCCAAAGTATCTTTGCACACCTTACCACACGTACTTCATTCTACAGCCCTATGAGACAGACTTAGCAACTGTTATCCCATTTTTCAGGAGAAGAAACTCAGGCTCAAAGAGGGTAAGCATGGGCTAAGATCAAACAGCTAAAAGATGGTTAAGATGACAATAAGACTCACATCTTCTGATCATTGTACCTTATCGCATGGTCAGTGTTAGTGTTAGCTCATCTAGAACACTCCTTAGACACTGAAGAACATGTCAGAGAAGTAGACAAGGAGCCTGTCATCACCTAGAAAATTTTTGGAAATCCTTTCAAAGCTTTCACATACTTTCACAAGCTGTAGTTTGTTGAGATACATCTTTGTCTCTTCTGGAACAGATTTTAGCATTGAACATGGTCAAGTTATAGTAGGTGCCCCTGGGGCGTAAGTTCCTCCACTAGACTCTGCACTTTATGAGGGCTAAGTCTGGGGCTGTCTTATTTGCTGATCAGCTTGAATTATATGAGGGTGCTTCTAAAAGTTCATGAAAAAATAGAAT
>NW_007772390.1:4352-4893 GCF_000696425.1 Galeopterus variegatus | reverse complement strand
GACAAGCAATAACAGCACACAAAAATTGTTCACATGTCTATGTACTAGCAATAAGTATAGGGAAACATAATTTTAAAACACAAAAGTATTTAAAGTCACTACAAAGAAAAAAATTACATTATTTTGTGTAACCTAGCAAAACATTTGCATATTTGTGTGTTGAAAATTACAAAATGTTGAGAAAAGAAATCATAGATCTAAATAATTCAAGAAATTCTGTGTTCATGGATTACAATAGTCAACACAGTAAAGTTGTCAAGTCCCCCCAAATTGAAATAGAGATGATGCAATATTGATCAAAATCCCAGAAACATTATTTGTAGATATTTACAAGATTATTTTAAACTTTTATGGAAAGGCAAAGGAACTACAGTAGCTAAAACAATTTTGATAAAGAAAAATAAAGTGGAATAAATAAGTATACCTGATTTCAAGATTTTATATAGGCACAGAATCAAGGCTGAGCAATACTGGTGGAGAGATATGCATGTAGATCAATGGAACATAGTAGGGAACCCCAAAACAGACCTACATAAATGTG
>NW_007772390.1:0-2794 GCF_000696425.1 Galeopterus variegatus | reverse complement strand
AGGGTTGCGATCTGTTGCCGGTCATGAAAAAAGACAAAAAAAAGGAAAAAAAAAAAAAAGAAGAAGAAGATCTAGTGTTCTACAGCACTGTAGGGAGATTACAGTTACCAATTTATTGTATACTTTCAATTAGTTAGTAAAGGGAATTTTAAATGTTCCCAACACAGAGAACTGACAAATGTTTGAGGTGATGGATAGGCCAATTATCCTGATTTGATCCTTGCACATTGTATACAGGTATCCAAATAGTACATTGTAGTCCATAAATATATACAATTATTATGTGTCAATTAAGAAAAAATAAATTTAATAAAAAATTAATTAATTTTAAAAAACCCCACAAAACACATGGTTCATAGAAGAAACAACTGATAAATTGGACCTCATCAAAACTAATCACTATTGATCCATGAAGATGATTTTAAAAACAACCTATATATCTGGAGAAAATATTTACAAACCATGCATTTGACAAAGGACTAGTGTGTGGAATATAGAAAAAATAAATAAAGCTGTCAAAATTTAACAGTAAAAATACCAAATAATCCCATTAGGAAATGTATGGAAGACATGAATAGGCATTTCTCAAAAGATACAAAAGGCATATAAACACTTGAAAAATATTGAAAACCATTACCCTGTAGGAAAATGCAAATTCAAACAACAATGAATTATCACTATACACCTATCAGAATTGCCAAAATAAAAAATAGTGATAACACCAAATGCTAGTGATGATGTGGAGAAACTGGGTCATACATACATTGCTGGTGGGACTGTAGAATGGTACAGCTGCTCCAGAAAACAGTTTGGCAAACAAACATGCAACTACCATAACCACCATACCACCCAGAAACTGCACTCCTTGGCAATTATCCCACAAAAATGAACACTTGTGATATATAAAATTCAATCAAAGTGGAATTATTCTACAAAACAAATATTTGTTCACCAATATTTGAAGATATATTTCAGGACTCTACAGAATGTACTAAATGCTTTATTCACAGACATGAAAATGTTCACAAACCATTTCACAGAAGTAACACGGATTTAAAAGACCACAGCCCTTTATAAATAATTCATAAGAAATATTCTTCTTGTACCTACTAAGGAAGAATTATCTTTAGTGTGTCAAATTTTAAAACCACCTAGGGTCTTACAAATCTTTGAAACAGAAGTAATTTTTGAATGTAAACTCACCTATGACAAAAAAAATTTTAATTATCTAAATAATCCTACTTTGCATTTAGTCCACCACAATTAAAGGATCAATCAGAAAACCAAACAAAAACACTAAAAACAAAAGCAAAACCCTTATATGACTATAAATCCTTTTCAAAAATAAAAGTAAATTTTAAACACTTAGTGATAATTATAGCTAATATTTACTTATTCCTTATTATACGGCAGGCACTGTGCTAAGTATATTATCTCTTCACAATATTCCCATTCAGCTTAAACAAATTCCATGGCTAGAGTACAGGAAAGTTGAGATTTAAAAATCAGTTTAAAGTAGCAACTCCTACTATCATACACGCACATACACACACACACGCACACACAAACACAATTTTATACACATGAAGACAATCAGAACTTTTTTTTCTAAATCCCAGCAACCTTTGTCACTACAGATATCACAGACAGTGTGGCCATATGTTCAAAGTACTATTCTTAAGGGGGACTTGCATGTTGCTAAAAACACAGCCTTATGGTAAAAATAATTTTGATACCTGTTTTTAAAGTGAGAATATGAAAAACACCTTACTTGCTATAAACCAAGCCATCAAAATTGATAATGAAAGAAAAAATATTTTATGGTGTTATATGTCTTGATTTTATAAGTAGAAACCCAGAGAGAATTATCTAAAATCTTATAAGTGTAAAGATAATGTAATGAGGTGACTGGTTATAAAACAAATATGCAAAATTCAATAGTAAAAATAAAAGAACCATTTAAAAATATAATAAAGTTAAATATCTCACAATACTAAAAGAAATATTGCCTTACACAAGATAATATTGAAAATATTTTCTTGTGAAAGGCAAACAAAAAAGTCACAAGCCTATAATAATAGCTAAATTCATTGAGTATTCTCATTGCCAGGAAATAGTCTATATGGAAAAAACTTACATAAATAAAATGTTAAAACTTTCATTTAAATCAAAAAGTGTGTTGAAAATTTTAAAGCATAACCTGTTCTTGGAGCTGATAGAATGATACTAAACAATTAACTTTACTTGTTCTCAACGTTCAGTGGGATAACAACTTAACTAAACAGTGTGTGTTTTTTTGTTTTGTTTTGCTAGCGAACATCAAATTAATTTGCTTTTATGGAAGAAAAATACAAGAAAAGACAAAAAATACAAGCAAAGCACAGAAGGATAAATACTGCATGTACTCATTCATAAGTGGGAGCTTAGAGAGAATGAAGGAAGGACAGAAAGACCACAGTGGTGCGTTGGACTTGCGGAGGGAGAGAGCATACCTTGGCCTACAAAGTGGAGTTGGAGTGAGGGGGAGGGGGAGAGGTTGGGGACAATTGGGTGGGACATGGGGTACAAACACAATTTGTGGTAATGTGCATGCTGCCAGTATGGATCTGGCCTTCATATCTTGGGCACAAGGGGTGACAATCAGCTTTGTATCTCACGAATATTCATAACCAACATTTTTTTAAAAAAGATGTTTTGAGTAATATGGAGAATTTTTTTACCATATATATATTTTTTAAGTTAAATAATTTTTAAAAACTGGTAACTATGAAAGAATAAAAATGTAGATTAATAA
>NW_007772389.1:4216-4893 GCF_000696425.1 Galeopterus variegatus | reverse complement strand
AAAGTGATGAGCACATGCCACACGTCCCCATGGGTCAGGAGAGAACACAGGCTGGCTGGAGTCCTGGCAGTATTTGCTATGATGTCATCCCTTCTCTTCTACTCAAGAAAAAGTTTTGAAACACAGACGAAAGTGGCACTATTGCAGGGATAACCTTGAATCCACTCTAATTTATTTTTCAAGCAAATCTTGCACATACTTGAGTGTTTTACTAAATTAGTAGCACCTTGAACATAACTAACAACTGATTTTGACAAACCAAAATGTAGAACTTTTATCTCATTTAATATAATCACCTTGAATGGGGCAGATAAAGGGCAGAGTAAATCTTCTGTTAGCAAACTGTTAGGTACATTTTATTTTAGGTCCAATCTTGATATAAAAGTGAGAATTGTACCACAGTCATCCTATTCCATTTCTGCCATCAAAACTACTGATCAAAACATTAATATCACACCATTTTCAGGCTCTTAGAGCTACTAAGTATTGTGCCGGTTGCACACTGAAACAACTCCAGAATTTAGTCACAGGTGCCTTTTACTTGTGCAGTTTAACCTCACAGTTGTTCATGGGGGCCCTAATGGCTTTCCTGGGGTATTATGCAATATGTCGATGCCAAGTTACTGAGCATTGATTCACCAATAAGTTCATTCATTAGATTAGTTTTCTGTATTTTA
>NW_007772389.1:1770-3555 GCF_000696425.1 Galeopterus variegatus | reverse complement strand
CTCACAGTTGTTCATGGGGGCCCTAATGGCTTTCCTGGGGTATTATGCAATATGTCGATGCCAAGTTACTGAGCATTGATTCACCAATAAGTTCATTCATTAGATTAGTTTTCTGTATTTTATTGAGGAAATTATTTGAGAAGAAATCAAATTATTGATGATGATCCACTCATATCCATTGATAAACATATTGAAACTCTTCACTTAAATTTTAAGTGGTTCTTTGTTTAAATAATTGCTATATACTGACATTTCACCAGTTTTATTTTTATCCAATAAAATTTTAATAGTATGTCATATAAATTATTTAGAAACCATCAAATCATTGATTTCTGGTTCTGAGAAAGGGAACATACATCTTTCCCAATCAATATGCTTGAACCATGGGAATTAGACCTCTTAAGCTCTCTGATGCTCATCAGTGCCTCACAATTACAACATAATTCATTTTAATTCTTATGTGAAACATGTGGCTATTCACAAGAGATTGAAAGTATTGTGATCTAGCCCAGGAACTGAAAGCCTTTCTGGGGTGATGGAATATTTTCTATAGTAGAATCTATAATAGTCTCTCTACTAAATTCCTTTATGACAGGATAATTTGCTTAATTAATTTTGTCAATATAAGAATTAAGTAGACAAACAAATCCTATTTAAATAATTTTTCAATAAACTGGTTATTATCATTTACATAAGGAGCCCTTTATAAGTAGACAAAAGATTTTCATAGCAAGGACTTATTAAGTTTATTCAAAGTGAATTTTAAATGTTGACGCTCCACAAAGAGTCATATTATATGCTAGTACAAAACACACTTCTGATGCCAATATTTTCAGGTGTGTGTTTACAGGAACTGCATTTTTAAGATCTCACATCATAGTGTTATAGACAATAAGATATTATTGCATTTTTCCGTGGAAGCTGAAAATCTATTTCTGGCTGTCAGCTAAGAACTGTGTATTCCAATAAAGTTGCCAAAGGCCACCAGCCAGAAGTAGTGTGCACTATAGAATACCCACTAAACAGGTGATTGCAGATATCAAAACTGTGCCCTACCAGACTATTAAATAAATAATCAATAAGATGAATCTGTTGAAGATTTGACTTGAAAGGGGATAGATATAAAATGTGGTCCAACAGATGGAAAGTTTAAAACAGAAACAGCTGCTTACTGTCAACTTGTTTTCTTTAACAAATCTCCTTTCCTACTTATTAGAACACTTTTTTCAAGGCCAAGTACAATGTTTGAATAGCTATTTTGTCAACACACATCTGCATGATCTCAAAGGCTACATGGTGTGACTTTACAATGCAATTAGTGGAGTTTCATTTGGAAGAGACCAAAAAAACATAAAAAAGAGGAAAGTCCCTCTTAAAAAAAGTCAAAAGGATATATTCTAGAAGAATAATGATAACTTTCCACATTAGCACATAATAAACGTTCACAATAATGAGAAGATTAGCAGAAATATGAAAAAATAGGCTGTAGTCATGAAAATGATAAAACAAAGTTTACATGAGATTTAAAATCAACATACTCTTACTTTCCTAAATTAACAAGTTATTTGAAATGAATGCAGTGATGGTTGCTAAATGAGCATTTAGTGACTAATGATTGGCAAACACTTTGTTTTTGGATGGTAGTGAAGGATGGTAGAGAGTATTGGCAGGATATTAATAACTTATTATTCTATAAGTAGTATTAACACCTGTAGAATAATGGAAAGTTGCCAATATGTTTAAGTACTTGTAACATAAATTAAGCTAAAAGGAAGATTTTTTTTT
>NW_007772389.1:0-373 GCF_000696425.1 Galeopterus variegatus | reverse complement strand
AAACACATTCACTGGGCCATTGGCAGTGTATGCATTGACTCTTGATGTCTCATTTCTAGGAAAGTCTTCTGGAATTTATTTATTTTTTATAAATATAAAGATTTTCAAAGCTTTTGGTTAATACTGAGAGCTCCATAAGAAAGATCACCGATGATTTGGTGATATAATTGAAAAATTTAACCGTTTTTGCTGTTATACAAATATATCTGCCTGAAGGGAACAATTCAAAGATTAGGACTAGGGTTAGAGTTAGGAATATGTATAGGCTAACTCATACATAATTAATAGACACCTCCAAAATGAGCAACATGAAAAAAGAACAGTCTCACTCTGAACAGACTTTAAGTTTTATTTTCCTTAAGTTTCTATTTAA
>NW_007772388.1:0-4894 GCF_000696425.1 Galeopterus variegatus | reverse complement strand
GGGGAAGGACACTTGCAAGAGGACAGAAGTCCATCTTACCCTCTGCTCCCAGAAGGAAAAGTAAGGTTCAGATGCCCTGGTAGCTCCCAGCTGGAGCATCCCAACATTGAGGCCATGAGCTGGTTTTGACCTGCATCAGCAAAGTGGGAGCCTGGGTGTGTCCTAGGCGGTTCACACCAGGATTGGACAGAAGCCAAATGAACTCTCATAACCGAACCTTCCCCTCCTCTGCCCCTGCAGCCCATCTGACTATGCCAACCTTTCCCCCTCCACATCTCATTTGTTTCTCTCCCTCTCCCCAGTCCTCTGCTTCTTTCGTTCAGAGGGCAAGCACACATTTAATTTAGTGTTCAGTGTACTCCCAACATTGTGCCGGCTTCTTGACAGCAGAGACCACAAAGTAGTGACCATACCTGGACCACTGAGATATTTCATTTATGACACACAGAGTGTTTTAAGAAAATCTTACTGTTTTTCCAAAGTGAAAGTTGCAGGATTTTGCCCAGGGACCTGAGGCATGGATCGGGGACTGGGACCCCCCACACACAACCAGGCACACCGCCAGCACCAAAGAGCATGCCAAAAACATCACTTCCATGTGAGTGGCCCACCACAGCCACCACAATAACCATGGCTGCTACGCAAGTAGCTAGATGCCGCAACCACCACGCAGTTGGTCCAGCAGCCACTGAAGTGCATTGACACAAGGAGAGTCACCAGCAGAGACCAAAGAAAAGAAGAAGGTGTCTCTCTCCACAAAGCCCATTCCAGAGTGACAGAAGAAGCATCTGCTCTATGATAATAGTGGGGGACCTGAACACACCTCTCAGCATTAGACAGATCATTTAGGAAACAAATCAACAGAGTAACCATTACTCTTTCAGAAGGAGAGAAGAAATCTAGGGTAATTAGAGGGGGGAGGGAGAGGGGGAAGGGAAGGGAGAGGGGGAGGGGCAGAAAGAATAAATACAATTTGTAACAATATATATGCTAGTAATATTGATTTGATCAACATATGACAACATTGAACCCCAAAAATACATATAATCAATTATGATCCAATAAAACTTTTTTTTTTAATTGCAGGTTTTCTCCTACAAATTCAGATTTCTGCCTTCTCTTGAAAACCTGGAAAACTGGAATTCTGAGATCAGCTTCTCACACAGCAGCAGTTGGCTGATGTTGAATATCATCCCCCCCTTTGGGACAGAATATTTTCCCTGCACTTCACTCAATTAGCTACCTGGTGTGGACATGTGCTTGAGTTTAAAGACTCTCACCTCAAAAATTCCCAGTATACAAATGATAAAACTGAGGCAGCAAGAGCTTAACAACTTGCCAAGGTCTCCAGTGAGGTGCATGCCTGCAGTCTTCCTTGACAAATGCCCTTCAGCAATGCCTGAGGAAGTAAAGTCGGCCCCTCAACTGCCCTGTTCTCTACCTTCAATGATCTCGTCCTGCCAAGCCCAGAGGCCAGGAGGAGCTACAGACGACCCAGGATGACGCAGGTAAAGAAAGACAGGTGGGTGGGTATCCGGCCCTCATCACAAACCAGGCCTCCACCCCTGCTGACGGCTGTGGGGATGTAGCTACTGCCAGGGCAGGTGAGGACAGCTCTGAGCACCGCACTGTCCTTACATGCCCTGGTAAGGGCCAGGCCTCCCAGGCAGTGGAATCCCTAAACTGATAGCACAGACTCCTCTACCCAAGATTTACCCACAGTTCTATGCTTCAGGGGTGAGAGTTTCCCATGCTGAAGATACACACACACACAAACACACGTACACACACACACACATACCCTATACACACTTACACATGCAAACACACACACATGCATACATTAACACACCTACACATACATGCACAAATGCACGCTCACAAACACAGATACACATACACACACATGCACATAGACACATATACCCTATGCACACTTACACACACAAACAAACATACACATACTCACACAATGCTCTGAGAGAGTGGGGAAATGAGCAGGAGAATGATGGGATGGAAGGAGGAAGGAAGGAAAGGAGAAAAGACAAACCTTTTATAGTTACTGTCCAGGGAGCATTTGCTCTGTGCTGGGCATCACGTTATGTTTTCTGTGCTTTATGCAATTTAATCCTCACCACATCCCTTTGAAATAGGTATATTCTTATTTCCATTTTTCAGATGGGGAAACAGAGGCTTAGAGAGATTGGACAACTAACCCCAGATCTCACAACCCAGGTAGTTAATAGCACAGCTGAGGTTTAGGCTGTTGCCTCTGATAGTATATTCATAGTCACCAAATTCTTAAGTGCCAGACTCTGTGCTAGGCCCTGGGAATACAGAAGTAAGAAAACATCCCTGGTGTTCATGGAGGTCCTGACTGGGGAGATATTATGCAAATAATTACACAGATAACCACGTAATTACAAAGGTGATGAGTAGGGTAAAATTAAAGCACAGGACACCAGGAGTGGTTATAACAGAGGGGCCCTAACTTAAACTTAGGGGTGAAGGAAGGCCTCCCTGTGGGAGTAACTTTTAAGCGTGTCCCCAGCCTCACCTCCCCAGATCTGGTTGTGCACCTTCCTGGCAAAACACTCTCGGGATGGGAGAGGGATGGAGCTTCTATAGCCTCTAATCAGGAAGGCTACTTCAGTGATAGTTTTAGAGTCAATTTACCTCATTCTATAAAAAGGCTTAGGAATTCAACTGCTGGGGCCTTGCTGTCATGAAAGTATGGCTCATTCTGAGACCCCTCACATCTGAAGCCCACCACTGTGACTTGTGCAGGGATTTAGGCCAGCAAGAATATTCACTACTTCAGTGCACAGCGGTCCATGGGGCTGCATGAGACTGGTGTTCAACAGCAACACCATGTGGAAGGACCAAATGATACTCCAGTGAATGGGTCAGGAACTCTAGTCCTCACCTGACATTCGGAACAGAATAGGCCCCCTTCTGAATGAACAGGACTCCAGAGGTCCTTGGAAATTTTCCAGGTACTGGAATTCGTGCTAAAAATGTCCGTGGGAACTCAGGTGATTGATGGGGAAAAATAAAGAAGCAGTAATCGCATTGGCCCTCAAGCTGGTTAAATGGGTTCTATCTGCTTCAGATAAGCTTCCAGAATGTTCTGTGGGGCTTTCCAAAGACCATCTGCATCCTTTTCCACCTGCTAGACTGGACCTCCCACACTTGGTCATCCTCCCTCCCAGCCAGGCTGCTCACAAAAGTCCTCCCCACTACAACAGAAAGAGAATGAGTCTGGTGTCAGGTAAACCTGATTTTGAATCCAGTTCCAGCATTTGCTGGGAGGATAATCATGGGTTCTTTTCTCAGTCTCTACCAGAATCAGTCTTCTTGAAACAGTCAGCATCTTCTTCACAGGCTGTTGTAGAAGGCATATTAGTTTCCTAGAGTTGTCACAACAAATTATCACAAACTGGGTGGCTTAAAACAACATAAATTTATTCTCCAAAAGTTCTGGAGGCCAGGAGCCCAAAATCAGTGTGTTGCATGGCCATTCTCTGCAGCTTGCAAGAAGGATCCTTCTGTGTCTCTTCTAGTTTGGGGTGGTTGCTGTCATTCCTGGAGTTTCTTGGCTTGTAGCTGCATCAGAGGTAATGAGATGACATACAGAGAGTCAGGCATACGAGTTGCACACACTCAGTTAACCTCAGCTGCATCTAAATCTGAATTTACTGTGCCCTGTTTTGAAGACTTCTGTACCATTCGCCAGACAGTAAACAGTAATCTTATCGAATCGTAAATAGAACCACGTCATTCTCCTGCTTCTAGTCCTCTGTGGCTCCCCAGAGCCCTTAGGAAAAAGGCGTCTTTAGAATAGACTGTACTCCCTTTATCATCTGGTAAACCTGGTCTTCTCTCGTTCCTCCGTTTACTCCTGCTCTTTCCATACCAAGCCATGAACGCTCCGTGCAATTCACACCTACAAAGCTTGCCGTGTGCCCTGTATCTCCTGTCTCTAACACTCCACTCCACTCCCTTCTCCACCAGGAGTGTCTCTTCTCATTGCTCAAGACTCAGCTTGCATCCTGTCCTCTCTGAGGCCTTCCCAGACACCCCTGGATGGAGTCCAGCCCTCCCACCTGTGAATTCTGCACAACTCTGTATGTGACACTACTATAGTGCTGCTCATATTCCACCGTCATTGTCGTGGCCTCTGTGTTCTCCAGCAGACTGTGAGCTCTGTGCGGACAGGGACTTGGTTTTATTCACTCTTATCCCCAGACCTAGCCCAACTAGGCATGGAGCAGATGCTCAAAAAACTCTTGCTGACCCATGTTCATCGCAGCTCTGTTTACAATAGCCAAGATATGGAACCAACCTATATGTCCATCAGTGGATGATCGGATAAGGAAACTGTGGTATATCTACACCATGGAGTACTACTCTGTTGTAAAAAAGAATGACATTCTCCCATTTGCAACAACATGGATGAGCCTGGAGAAACTTATGTTGAGTGAAATAAGCAAAGCACAGAGGGCTATATACTGTCTGTACTCACTCATAAGTAGGAACTAAGAGAGAAAGAAGGAAGGAAAGAAAGACCACAGTGGTGTGTTGGACTTGCAGAGGGAGAGAGCAGACCTAGGGATACAAAGTGGAGTGGGGGAAGGGAGATGGGGAGGGAGGGAAGGGATAGTTGAGGGGATAATTGGGTAGGGGACATGGGGTATAATCACAATTTGTGGTAATGGACATGCTGCCAGTATGGATCTGTCCATCGCATCTTAGGCACAAGTGGTGACAATTTGCTTTGTACCCCATGAATATTTATAACCAATAAAAGATAAAATAAAATAAGTAAATAAATAAATAACACTTGCTGAAATGAACATCAGGTCTGCATGGGTTCTGAGGACTCTCAAGTCCG
>NW_007772387.1:0-4894 GCF_000696425.1 Galeopterus variegatus | reverse complement strand
GGTGCTGCCTTTCCCAGCACAGTGGGGGCAACATTCCCTGGCCCAAGCCAGGGCAGTGCAGTTCTGCCTGGAGCCTGGGCTCCTCTGAGGGTTAAGCCAGGGCTCCCCAGCCCAGCACTTTGTCGTTGGTGCTGTCCTGTGTGCTTTTGTCTGCTTAGCAGTGTCCGTGGCCCCTACTCACTAGATGTCAGCAGCACCCTCCCCACCCCAAAGAGAGAGAGAGAGAGAGAGAGAGAGAGAGAGAGAGAGAGAGAGAGGTAGACAGAGAGAGAAAGAAGTTTTAGTGAAGCAGGTGGGTGGGCATCGGCCTTGGGTGTCTTCCCTGCACAGCCATGGTTTCTAACCTACGGCTCCAAGGCCATACAGCCATGGTTTCTAACCTATGGCTCCAAGGACATTTTGGCCGGTTGCCTAGCTCATAGACCTGCATGAAGGGGTCTGATGAACCAGCCTGACATGTGTGGGGTCTGGTGACCCAGCCTGGCATGTGAAGGGTTTGTGACCCAGTCTGTGAACAGGTTGAGGGGTCTGTGGGCTCCAGACCCAGCCTTAGCTCGACAATCAGCCCAGTCGGTGCAGGATTACCAGCAGGTAAAAGAGCCCCACGACTGGTGTGGTTGCAATTGGTGCTGAGAGCAGGATTCAGACATTAGCCCTAGCCAGACACCCTGGGTCAGATCAAATGGTGCTGCCTTTCCCAGCACAGTGGGGGCAACATTCCCTGGCCCAAGCCAGGGCAGTGCAGGTCTGCCTGGAGCCTGGGCTCCTCTGAGGGTTAGGCCAGGGCTCCCCAGCCCAGCACTTTGTCATTGGTGCTGTCCTGTGTGCTTTTGTCTGCTTAGCAGTGTCCGTGGCCCCTACTCACTAGATGTCAGCAGCACCCTCCCCACCCCAACTGCAAAAACCAAAAAATGTCTGCAGACCTTGCCAAATGTCCCCTGGGGGTGGGAGAAGGTAATACTGCTCCCTGCTGAGAACCACTGAACTTTGCCCTTCTCTTGGGGTCCAGTAAGTCAGACTGGAACAGACAGTGTTACGTGGCAGCCCTTTGCTGGGTGTCTCTTGCTCACTCTCCACACTTCTCCACCCTGAATCGAGGGACTCCCCTGCCCTCTGGATTCTCTTGGGGTCCAGTAAGTCAGACTGGAACAGACAGTGTTACGTGGCAGCCCTTTGCTGGTTGTCTCTTGCTCACTCTCCACACTTTTCCACCCTGAATCGAGGGACTCCCCTGCCCTCTGGCTTCTGGTTGGCTTTGACCAGTGGGGAACCCAGGGAGGAATCTGAGATCGGGGTATTCATTCCCCTCCCTCCCCGCAGATGGGAGGGGTTGGCTGCCTCCCTGCCAAAGGCAGGCTCCTGTTCTGACACCTGCTCCTCCTCCCACCCCCTCATCAGGCCTGGGGTGATAACAGCTCCTTCTCCCCCACTGTTACCAGCCCCAGGGGGCTGAGTGCCTTGTAGTTTCCTATACCCTGTCTTCACTTTTCCGAATTTCTCTAATGATTCCATTTGGATATACCCTGTTTGCTGTTAAAACTTGACCTGTCTGAATGCATTGTGAGCCTTA
This sequence comes from Galeopterus variegatus, assembly GCF_000696425.1. Taxonomy (NCBI): domain Eukaryota; kingdom Metazoa; phylum Chordata; class Mammalia; order Dermoptera; family Cynocephalidae; genus Galeopterus; species Galeopterus variegatus. The sequence continues at coordinate 3,324 of NW_007772387.1, read as the reverse complement.
AGAAAAATTTTCACAAGCAAATACGTATTTTGCTTGTGTCACTTCATTTGACTGACCATTCATTTATTCAACACAGTATTTTTCATGTCTCTCTATTCTGGGCCAGGCATGATGACAGGGACTGGGGACATAGAAATAGATCAGACGTGGTCCCTGCCCAAAACGAGCTTAGGAAAGGAGCTAACAGGGGAGTTGGACATGCATGTGGATGGTGATGGTCTGAGACACGGTGCTCAGAGGTCTCTAAGAGATGTCTGACGAGGCCTTGGGGAAGGTACAGGGTGACTGTGGCCTAGAAAGCCTGGCTTCCCAGGGGAGAAGGTACTAGGTCTCCCCCAAAGATGTCGTGTCATCAGGCGGCTCTATGAGGATGTCTCCAGATCAGAGCAGTGTGCCCTAACAAGGGGCACAAAGCCTGCAGGCTCCTCTCTCCAGGCCCTGGGGACTCTGTCCAGGGAGGAGTAAGCTCTGCACCTCCAACCAAGAGCCTCCTGGCCAGGGCCCCAGAGCACATTTGTCCTGACGCTCGCCAACCCTTAGCTACTTGAAATCACTGACTGATGCTGTCAGTGCGCTCTGGAAAGAGAACATTCCAGAGCACAGAAGTCCTTCCCTGTAGATGCTGCCAAAAAGGCTCCTTGCTGGGGCACCTCCCTGCTGCCTGCCAGCCAGCCATATTTCAGAGGTCACAATTTCCTCCTGGCAGTTTTCTGCAGAGCCGAAGTCTCTAGGACCCTGAAATAAATTTAAAATATTGATTGATTCTTAATATTCTCTCAAATCTCTCAAAATCTCCAGGTCTTATATAAATCAATGTGCCAGTTAGAAGGACTTATGCAATAATCTGCAAAGTATCCTCGTAATTACTTTTGGGTTCACCCCATGGCAGAGGCAGGCCACCTTTCCATCATTTTTAGGGCCCTGGATACAATAACCCATCAAGGGACTCTCATTTCTTATTTTAATTACTGAGCCTCTTCAACACAGCCTTGTACAGCATGAGGCAGCCTGCATGTTGGGCAGAGCTGGGTCAGGAACTGGCAAACTCTGCCACCTCCTTGCAGTCTTCCCTGTCTTCCCCACCTCCTCCTCTGCCCTTTACTCCTATGTCCTTAGCTTCCTGGAAATGACAGTTCAGAAATTAACTTAATTGCACCCCATTTCTCCAGATTAAATAGAGAGCTTGTCTTATTGGGGAAAGCCAAAGGAAAGTCTCAAGCACATGGGCACTGCCGCCCAAGGCAGCTGCCTGGATTTCAGGAGAAGGGGTGGACTGGGGCGGGGCCGGGAGCAGGGAGATGGGAGATGGGCCACAGCCCCCCATAATAGCACTTGATTACACTGAAGTGAGGAACAAAGTGACTTCACCTCAGGAGGGGCTGATTCGGTCCTCAAAGTAAGTAGTGTGTTCCTGATGGAGCTAGAGACACTGCTTCATGCCAGGCCTTTCTCACCTGACACCAGCTAGTGCTGAGCCTTGAACTCCCCTATGGCACCTCTAACGTCCTCCTGGCCTGAATGCCAGCCTGATGGATGGCCGGCCAGCCCACTCCGCAGCACATTTTGCTCTTTCTCCATCTTTTGCCTTTGGATATATTCTTCTCTGTGAGTTGCTTTCCTCTTTCCTACACCTGACAAACTCCTGCTCATGCAAAGCCTAGTTCAACATGAACTCTTAATGTGTTTCAATACTCCCTGTGTTTTCCTCTGCGGCTGAGGATCCAGATAAGCCTGAGATGTGGTTTCAGACATGTCAGTGGTATCTGGCTTCCTGTCACCTTAGAATAAAGCTCTCATGGTGACCTACAAGGCCCTGTGTTGTCTGCCTCCCACACCCTCTCTGGGCTCCAGTCACACTGGCTGTCTTCCAAACACCAGCCAAGCATGGTCCCCCTGGGGTCCTCGCATCTGCAGTTCCTTCTGCCTGCGATGCTATTCCCCACCACAACGTATACCTCACTCCCTCACTCCTTGCAGGTCTCTGCTAAGATGTCATCTGTCTGGAGTCCTTCCCTGACCCCCTCTTTCATCCCCTTAATCTTCCTGAATTTTCTTCATAGCACTTAATACCACCTGATGTTATACAATGCATCTATTTACTTACTGTGTTTCAGACTAAAGTGTAAGCTCTATGAGGGCAAGGCTATTTGTCCATTTTTTTTTCACTGTTGTAGCCATGGAACCTAAGTGGTGTCTGGAACATAGTGGGATGCTCAATAATATAAATATAATATAATATATATATTATTTGAATATAGTTATATAATATATATATAATTTGTATATAACATGAATGAATGAATGGTGAATCTCTCTTTGAGGGAGGTGATTTGCTATCTGGCCCATCCCCACCACCCTCTAGACAGGTTCTGAGCCCTGTGGAGGAAGGGCTGCAGGCAGAGGCTGAATGAGCTGTTCTCACACAGGGGACATAGAGGTCACACGTTTTATATTTTCAGGTGAGCATGTTGAAAAAGTTCCAGGGAGTGGGGTCTTCTGCCCACTGCTGCCTGGTGCAGAGTGAGCTTCAGGGCAATCACTGGGGTGCCCTGTGGAGTAGAAGCACAAAGATCTGCAGACCATGGGACCTGGTGGGAGACGAAGGAGGCCACCTGGAACACACCTGAGACAGCACCTGGGGACCCCAGAAACTTTCAGAGGGTACTTTAGAGTGGGTTGTAGTCCTGTGGGAGCAGAAGGGAGAAATGAGACAGCGAAATATGAGGCAGTACTGTCACTGGGACCCTATTCCTACCAACAGGCCAGAGGAGAGGGGTTTATTGTCATGCTGACAGGGTTGCCTTGGGTTACAAAAAGATTTTACACCAAGATAGACACTGTGTGCCTGTTCAAAGTTGCTGAAGGACTTGAGGTCAGCATCGCAGGAAACACCCTCCAGCCAACCTCCTCAGGCCTTCCGAGAGTTAGGACTAGTGTTTGAGCTTACCTTCCTCAAACTGTTGAGCAGGAAATGGGAAGTTTTTGGTGTGTCTCTGCACAGGCCCAGGCAGGTGGCCATGCAGGTGTGTCCCCGGCACCTGTGCCGTGCAGCAGGAGCAGTGGAAGTGAGGCTGGGACTTCAGCTGATGGTGCCTTTCAAAGCTGGAACCATCCGCCCTCCCTTTCCTCTGTTAGCTGCAGCCAGCTCTACTGTGCCGTGCAGCAGGAGCAGTGGAAGTGAGGCTGGGACTTCAGCTGATGGTGCCTTTCAAATCTGGAACCATCCGCCCTCCCTTTCCTCTGTTAGCTGCAGCCAGCTCTATGGCTCTTCTGTGTTTGTTCCATAGCTCCAAATTATCAAGAGGTGGGAGAAGATGAGTGGTC
>NW_007772386.1:1691-4894 GCF_000696425.1 Galeopterus variegatus | reverse complement strand
ATTTTTTCTTCAAACGATACATCAGCGAACATGAAAAACCTAGGAGAATCCACAGAAAATTTATTTCAAAAAATAAGAGAATTTAAAAAGGTGGCTCTTCAAAACCAATAAACAAAATCCAAAAGTATCCCTGTATATAAACAGTAACTGCTATAAAATATTATGAAGAAACCATTGCGTTCACAATAGCAACTTTAAAAAAGGACACCTAAGCATAAACTTAAAAAAATACGCAAAGACATGAAATAAAATTTTAAAACATTACTGAGAAACAGTGAAGACATGGAAAAACATATTTTACTCTTGGGTAGAAAGACTAAATATCATACACATGTTAATTTTCTCTATGTTAATCTATAAATTTAAGGTAGATAATAGAGGAAACACCAACTTGTTTGCTTTTTAGAACTAAGCATGGTGATTCTAAAGTTTGTAAAGAAAAGTAAAATCATTAAATAATAAACAAATTATCAAGCCATACTTATTAAACAATGTGTTACCAGTACACGAAGAACCAGCAAGGTAATGGAACTGAGAGCCCAGCAATGGACCTAAGTATTTTTGGAAATTTTGGCTATAATAAAAAAAAGAAAGACACTGCTTATCAGTGGGGAAAACATGAAGTATTCAATAAAAATTACCGAGAAAACTGAGTAGCAATCTGGAAAAAAAAAGTTAGATATCAATGAAAGAATCTCATACCTTACATTAAAATAAATTCCAAGGGGATTAAATTTTCTAATTTCTGGAAAAGAAAATTATAATCATACTAAAACAATATGTGGGAACATTTTTAAAAAATCGTGAAGTCAGAAAGAATTTTCTAAAACCTAGAAAAGTTTTCTGCTAAATAATAAGTAATACATACGTAAAACCACAATAAACAAAAACCAAAAGTCATACTAAAACTAGAGGAAAATGATATTAAAGCAAGTCACACTAGAAACTGGGGAATAAGTTACAGTAAAATAAAAATTACAGTAAAATGGTTTTCTTTTATTTCCTATATTTCCTATATAAGGTGTTCCTACAAACCCATAATAAAGATCAATAAACCAATAGAAAAATGAACAACAGGACTACACAGGTCACAGGTAAGGAAACACAAATGGTATTTAAAGACATTCAAAGATGCTCAACTTTATTTATAATGAGAAAATGCAAGTCAAAACCAAAACAAGATAACATTTTTCACCTATCAGATTGGCAAAGATCAAAAGTTTGATACACATGTGTTGGAGAGAGTGCAGGGAATCAGCCACTCTCATAATTACTGGTGAAAATATAATTTAGTGCAACTTTTGTAAAGGGCAATGGCAAACATATCAAAGCTTTAAAGTGTACTTTCCAATTCTAGGAATTTTTCTTACTGATATACGTACACTTTTGAAAAATAATGTGTACAGTGACATTCATTGTAGCATTTTTTTTAAGTAGCAAAAGACTGGAAATAACCCATAGGCCCATCAACTGGGAATTGGTTATTAAATTACTATCCATACCTTGTAATGTTATACTAGCTGTTAAAAAGAATATGGCAACCCTATATGTACCAATATGGTATGATCTCCAGGTTATATTAAGTGAAAAAAGCAGGCAGCATGAAATGTATATAGAATGAGTATGCTTCTATTTATGTTATATGTGCGTATATATATTTATTCATATGTATACACATATATGCTTATGCTTATATATGTATAAAGTATCTCTGGAACAATGCGTAACAACTAGGTGGTCTGAGAATGGGGTGGGAGAAGGACTTACTTTATACTGTACATCCTTTTTATACTTTTTGAAGTACGTATTATATGCATTATTACCTATTCTAAAAATTAATTTAAAAAATAGAAGTTTAGGACTGTCAACTAAGAGGACTACTTTCTTTGAGAAACTGTGAAGAAGTATTTTTAAGAATGCTTTGAGCTATCTGAATTAGGAGACCTCTCTAATTCTAAAAGGTAAATACAAATAAATAAAGAAAAAAGTGGAAATCTTGTTGATTTGGTCTAACGGAGCAACTGCTAGAGCCGTCGAGAGCAGTACAAGTGGTGGGGATGGGCTTCGCTGTGCGGCTCTGCATTCAGACTTCCTCCTCCACAAGTGTCAGAGGTCACTGATCGAGTGCTCTAGGAAAACAGGCAATAATAGAATAAAATGATGGTCCTCAAACCAATAACAACTCCTAAGGTTTACTTCTGTAAACACAGGGTTAACACACACGAGGAATGGTTTTAAGACATGATTCTCTATTAGGCCCGAATCATTTGGGAGTAGGTTCCAGCTGCAAGTGATCCTTGTCATTTGTTAAATGCAAAAACACAAGTATGCTGGTGAGGAGGTGCACACATCTGAAATAACAACTGGTGGATTGTTCCCCCAGCCACAAAATACTGCACCCCTAGATCCTACAGACAGGTATCCTGGCCCATCATTCTTAGCTATACATAATTTATATGAAAAAAGGTCAAAATGACTACAGGTCAAACACCATCACTTAAAACTCACTGAGCATTCCTAAAAGTCAGGAAGGCAGAATACCAGGCATAAACTCAGTTTGAGGGTACTTCAAAAAGTTCATGGAAAGACAGAATTAAAAGATAATATGAATCTCTTTACGAACTTTTTGAACTATCCTCGTGTACTCTTCAGCCTTCCTTCTAGAAGTATTCAGGAGAATTTCAAAAACCTTAGGACATATACATTTAGGTGAAAACCAGAACAATAATAACAAAAAGTCATGCAAAACCTGTTAAAATGTGGGGAAAGTGAATTTTACGGTGAGAAAAAATGTTTGATTGCTTGTCTTGTTTTAAGTAGTTATCTCAGCTATTTCTCAAGTTACTTTATTTTTCCTCTGAATTGCTGGAGAGTAACATGACTGAAACAAAAATGTTCCATTCAAAAGTTTGAGTGTTAGAATAAACAACAGCTTTAAGGGACGCTGGAGACTTAAAATCTATTTCTGTATCATGAAAAGAAGTAGGAAGTACACTTTTGGCTCTTTTCCTTGTTTCTATCCTATGAGGAAAAAACGTCCCCTGCTCTAATCAGGCAGTAATGATTTATGTCAGAAATATAGGAGAGGGGCCAGGTTCACTTTTCACAATAACTTTATTCCCTGGCCAGACATGGTTGGTGTTTTAATAATGATCTACATCGCTGGGAGAGTGCTTCGTTAAACAGTTCACTAACGAAAACAA
>NW_007772386.1:0-619 GCF_000696425.1 Galeopterus variegatus | reverse complement strand
GATTGTTACTTACATAATTACCTTTCATCCCCCGAAACAACTCTGAATGATAGGTGATATTATCCCACATCACAGATGAAGAAACGAAGGCTCAAAGATGTAATCACCCCAAGATCAAATAGCTGGGATATGACAAAACCAGATCAGGTCACGTAAGTCTGATCCCAAGCCTGTGCCTACGACTATCTTCCCAGCCTCTGCCAAGCACATCAATCTCTGCATAGTCCATGCAATGCAGCAAATATTTACTGAACTTCTATATGTTAGGCACTATGCTAGCCATTTCAGGTAATCAATAAATATTTGATTAATAAATAGATCTATAGATACATGGTTCCTGTCCATAAGTAATAGCTTATAATAACAGCTAACACTTAGTTATTGAGGATTAGTATGTGCCAGGCACTTTTCTAGGAAAAGGCAGAAAAGGAAGAGGAAAAAAAAGAGATAATAATAAAGCATATGGTATATAAAAAACACAAAGTAAGTTCCAATGTTATTAATACAATAACTGTAATCATGTTATTAAATTCCCTTTCTAAAAGACAGAGCTATTTTAAAAAAATCAGCTATATCTTCTTTATGAGAAACACTGCTAAAACAAAATGATGCTTAAAAG
>NW_007772385.1:0-4894 GCF_000696425.1 Galeopterus variegatus | reverse complement strand
GGCCATGCCTATATAGGATCCGAACCCGTGGCAGGAGCACTGCTGCGCACCCAAGCGCTGCACTCTCCCGAGTGCGCCACGGGGCCGGCCCCACAAGCATCTTTTTAAAAAAAATACTTTCTTTAGTATTTTTAAATGCTCTTTTGAGCCATATAAATCTAGCCTTTATTATTTCTTTCTTTTCCTTTATGTAAACTTGCTGATTTGTTGATACTGAAATTTTATGAAAGGAAAAGATCATTTTCCTCCCAAGAAACTGTTTTATGTGAGAAAAAATGCATCTGTCTTCAAGATGACAGTTCTTCCGGAGTCCACTCAAGGCACAGCCTGGGAATACACAGACCACAGAACAGTGGCTGTTGGGAACTCAGAGCTTTGCAAATTGCTTTAATCATATTTGCTGAGGATTCATCTAGTGCCCTGAAAAAGCCTGTTAGTTACTGGTTATTTTTAATTATATTGCAACAAATACAGTTAAAACATGTGCCGCTCTTATTTTCTTGAAAGAATTTCAAAGTGTAATTTTTATTTAAATAACTTAAAAGTAAATAATTTAAGAGAGCTGAATACTATTAAGCTTCTTGTTATACATTAACACATTGCCTTCAGAAAGCGGGTGCATTTGTCATTCTACCTGGAATGTTTAAGTCATATTTCCTTTCAATCTTGTCAATATGCTGGATATCATCACCTTAAAAATAAATAAACCCAATTACGCATTTTGCCATCTGAAAGTTGAATATATTCTTTTTGAGAAGAAAGTCTGTTTGAATCAAATTTTTTGATCAAGATGCAGCCCGTCTTATATTTTCTTCAGTTGGTGACAAGGGTACCATATTGTCTGTGAATTGTGACTTGGAATAGTCACAAAAAAGAGTCCAGTCTAAACTCTGACAGTGGCAGTGATCAGAAAAAATAGAACAGATCTGTTTTCTCAGCTTCCTCTGCTCTCCCCAGTGTCTAAAGAGGCAGGTAAGATGGGATGTCAGCTCATACTCCTGTGTAACATTTGGGTATAACAAAGCTTGGCTGGAAGAACTTGGCCTCCCCTCAGCTCTGTTTTTCTTTGGATTTCCTGACAGCTATGACCATGTAAGCTGAAGAGCAGAGAAAAGGAGATAAGCCATCAGTGCTGCTATGTGCAATGCTGGCATATTTTTAAAGCAGCACTTTGTACAAAAAATCTTAACCATTTCAGAGTAGTGATATTTCGTGATAAGAATTTGAATCAATGTACGAATTTGATCCACTGCCAAGATGTGGGATAAACACAGAGATTTATTTATTCTGTAAAGTAAAATACACATATTTATGAGACAATTTTTATCAGGAGGAACTTATTGAGCAAGAATCTGTGCAGACTCTATGCGTGATGCAGAGCTAACTATGCAAACTTTAGGTAAACACCTAGTTGTTTACTTCTCAATAAAGACATAAATTTCAACTGAATGCTGAATAAGAATGTGCATTATAAAGATATGGTTTATAAAAGTAGAAAGGTAAATGTACCTTAGGTTAAAGAAGAAAGCACCAGGATAGGGACAAGCTACAATTTAAATTAAACCCTCTTTTTAACTATTTTATTTGAAGACAGACACTTTTGAAACAGTGCAATCTTTAAGCATACACTAGTCCCCCCTTATCTGAGGTTTTGTTTTCTCCAATTCAGTTACCTGTGGTCAACCCTAGTCTAAAATATTAAATTAAAAATTCCAGAAATAAACAATTTATAAGTTTTAAATTGCACACTGTTCTGAGCAGCAAGATTAAATCTCCTGCTATCCTGCTCCATCCTGCCCTGAATGTGAATCATCCCTTTATCCAGTGAATCCACACAGATTCTACGTGCCTGCTAGTCATTGAGTAGCTGTCTCTGTTATTGGATCAATGTTGGAGTATGACAGTGCTTGTGTTCAAGCACGGGCCTATTGTGTTATAATTGTTCTATTTTATTATTAGTTATTGTTATTTATCTTTTACTGTGCCTAATTTATAATTAAACTCCATCCTAGGTATGCATGTATAGGGAAAAGCATGGTATGAGATATATAGGATTCAGTACTATCAACAGTTTCAGGTATTCACTGGGGGTCTTGGAACATATCCCATACAGATAAGGGGGGACTACTGTATTCAGATTCCCTTTCAAATAAATGGATATTCTGCGACTCGACTGCATGTTTTGTTAAGTTGGATGATGACAGCTGATTCACAAGGTCAGCGTGCTCCTGAGAGGCTAGTCCCAGACTCCGTTTGCACAGCTATTCTCTGGTCTCCCTTGCATATCCCTCAGAAACCTTAGTCTCCTGGTCATCAGTCCTAAAACAATACATCTTAGACTTTGTTATCTAAGAAACTATCTGATTTCAGATTTAAAACCAAGTTGCCTAATTGCAATCTTCACACTGGCTTTTCTTCTAAGTCCTCAGAACGATGCTCTGGACCTAGACTTAGCCCACTCATTACAACTAACTGCACACTCTGAGCCCAAACTGGTTAGTCACTGCCTTGGACTGAGTGTCCCCACAAAACTTGACCCCCCCTGTGATAGTGTTAAGAGGGTGGGAAATCCTATAATAGTAATTGAATGGTGGAGTCTTGAAGAGGTGATTGGATTGTGGGACCATGCCATAGTGAATGGATTAAAAATGGTGGTCATGGGTGTGGCTTGGAGGCATTTAAAGGAGAGTGAATGAGGAAATTAGTCTCTCTATCTGCTCCACCATTTTCACAATGTGATACTCTGCTGTTACTGTCACCACCAATAAGGCTCTCATCAGATGTGTTCCCTAGACTTTGGAGTTCCCAGCCTCAGAAATTATAAGCAATACATTTTGTTTTCTATATGAATTACCCAGTTACACATATTTTATTATAAGCAGCAGAAATGAACTAATACAGAAAATTGGTACCAGAGAAGTGGGGTGTTGCTTATAAAAAATACTTGAAAATGTGGAAGAGGCTTTGGAACTGGGTGTTGAGAAAAGGCTAGAAGAATTTAAAGGAGCTAGCTAGAAAAAGCATAGCTTCTGATGAAAGTTTAGAAGACAAGAAAACCAGGTAAAGTTCGAGAGACTGGTTATGTGGTGGTGACCAGAATGCTTATGGAAATATGGAGTATAAAGACCATTCTAAGGAGGTCTCAGAGAGAAATAAGGAGTTTTTTGGAAAATGGGGCAAAAATCACCCTGCTATGAACTGGCACAGAAATTGGCTGCATTCTTTCATGCCCCAAAGTATTATGGAATGTGAAACTTAAAGATGCTCACCCAGGGTATTTGGCAGAAGAAATTTCTAAGCAGCAAAGCATTAGGGAAGCTGCATGGCTACTTGTAACAGCCCACTCTGATTTACAGTGGCAAAGGCATGACATAAAGCCAGAAGTTAAAAGAGAAGCAGAGTATAAAGATTTGCAAAATTTACAGCCTGGCTTTGTGGTATAGAAGTAGAGAGCATTTTCAGAAGAAAAATTTAGTGGTGCTCAGAAGATGAGTACAAAAGAAAGAGATTATTAAGAGAAAGGAAAAAACCTTTCTCACCAGTGTTTAATGCCTGCTTGCTGAGTTTCAGACTTATTTGGGACCTTCTACCCCTTTGTTTTGGCCTATTTCTAACTTTTTGAATGGGAAATGTACCCTTGTTTGTCTCAGCATTGTATCTTGGAAATAGATAACTTGTTTTGAATTCACAGATGGGACTTTGAATCTTAGACATTTGAGTAGAAAAAAGTTAAGAATTTGGGGGTGAAATGAATGTATTTGTATATGAAAAAGACATGAGTTTTGGGGGGATCAGAGGTGGAATGCGTTGGATTGAGTGTCCCCCAAAACTTGGCCCCCACTGTGACAGTTGTAAGAGGGTAGGAAATCCTATTATGGTAGTTGAAAGTGGAGTCTTGAAGAGGTGATTGGATTATGGGACCGTGCCATAGTGAATGGATTAAAAATGGTGGCCAGGGGCGTGGTTCTGAGGGCTTTGAAAGCAGAGCACATGAAACTTTAGTTTCTTTCTGTGCTCCACCATTTTCACAATGTGGTACTCTGCCATCACCATCGCTGCCACCACGACCCTCTTCAGATGTGTTCCCTGGACTTTGGACTTCCTAGCCTCAGAAACCATAAGTGATAAATTACATTTTCTTTATAAATTACCCAGATCCGTGTATTTTGTTAGAAGCAACAGAAATGGACTAATACAGCCACCATAGTTATGTTCTTTCAAGGTAATTGCTATCACAATTCACAACCATTTTCTCTTTCTTTCAAGGAAATGTCAGTGAGATTTATCCTACCTCCTTCAGCTTGACTATCATAACCTAAATCAAAGCCTTTTTTATTTCACAATCCTACATCTGCAAGGGTCTTTTAACTATAATCTCACTCTTTCAATCTGCCAATATCAATATAATGGCCTGTTAAACTTTTTAAAAATTATGGAAATGTATTTCAATAAAATATGAGGTATATTTCAATACATGCTTACAATTTGTGCAGATCTATGCTGGGTAATTACATATTCAACATTGCAAAACTCAATCACTTTTTTGTGATGTGCACTTTTGGGTCCTTTTTTCTAGTCATTTGGTTGCATGCAGTAAATCATTATTAATTATAGATTTCTGGATTGATTGTGTACCACCAGGGCTTATTTTTCTCATCTAGCTCTAATCCGTGTCCATTAACCAGCCTGTCACTATTCTCCTTCCTCCCCCTCCTTCCCTGTCTCAAGTAACCACAGTGCTTCTCTCTCCTATTAACATTTCAACTGATTATTTATTTGTTCTTCTCTTTGGTTCTCTTTTTTAGCTTATGAGTGAGAACATGTAATATTTCCTTTTCTATGCCTGATTTATTTCACTTGTCATAGTTTCATTGGGTCATTTTCTTTTTTTTAA
>NW_007772384.1:0-4894 GCF_000696425.1 Galeopterus variegatus | reverse complement strand
GAGCGCAGGGCTGTGATGGGACGGTCACAGATTCCGCACGGGTGGGGGACGCGAGGCCGGGACAGCCTGGGACAGGGGAGCCGCGTAGACAGAGCGTCGGGCGAGTGAGCGGGGACACCTGCCGTGCGCCCGCCCCCCTGTCGCCCCCCTGTGGGGCTCGTCGGAGTTTTCAGTGGCCCATGTTTCTGTGTCAGGATTTGAAAATATTTAAGCCTGCTTGAAGTGATGGAAGATTAAATTTGTATTATGACCCAATTACTGGTAGTTTTCTGTTCCTCTGTTACAGCAGCTAACATCAACCTAACTCACAAGAGTCTTTTAAAAAAAATACTGTGCTTAAGATCCGTCTCCATAAAAAGTTAAATTTCAAATCATGGAAACAGGAAACATCACTCAAGAACTTAAATAGATAATGAAAATTATAAGTGATAACATGATATGTCTTTGAAAAGAAATATAGATATATGAAAACAGCATTAAGTACAAATATTCTATTTATGCCAAACAAAAATTGTATATAATTTTACTTTCCTATCTTTAAATTAAACAAACTCAACAATGTTTTCAAGATTACTGCTTTCTTTTTCAAGCGAGAGAATTGCCATGTGTGATAATTTGTTGTGATTCAGAACAATCTTCTATAATTTTTAATTAACTTCGTGCTGAAACTTCTTTTGCAAAACCCCATCTTGACTCCTTTTGCTAAAAAGGAAAATGAGCGGCGGTTTGTCCAAGCAGTTGAGCACATTTAGCAGGTCAGAAGCTTAAATTTTCTTGGCTGAAAATTTATAGACTGAGTGTAATTTACCGTATTTATGGGCTGTGCTCCCTCTCCTTGGTAAGACTCTCAGGGATTTGCAAGTGCAGGGTCATTTCTGGTCTTTACTTAAAATTTTAACGTTTGGTTTATCATGGAGGTTTTGGCATTAATTTTCATTTTTAATATTGCATTAAAATATCATTTGTGTTGTTTACTTATTTCTCGTGTCTCCTTAAGTTTTTTCTTAGGGAAAGTACTCAGTTACCTCCTTGAATACCTACCCAGGAAATAGCCTTTGAAATATGTGTGTGTGTGTATATATTTATACACACATGTATACTTCCATACTTTTGTATATTTTATATACACTTAGTTTATATATTTTTTATATGTAAGTATTTATATGTTATATAGATACTTTATATATTTGTATATTATATATTTATACATACATATGTTTATATACATTTATTTAATATATATACAGTATTATATATTTATATGTGATATACAATGTGTATTTATATACATTTAAATATATTTAGCCTTATATGTTTACATATATTTAAATATATATTATATCTGAATAAGTAATATATGTACTATATATAATATATATTTTTGAACTTTTTTCCTGGTCTTTACTACTTTTGTTTAATAGTACTTCAATATATATCACCAAATGTGGTTTAAACTAAGTGAATATGAGGGAAAGATTACTTATTTTATTCATATACTATTCATAGAACAGTCATTTTGTGTCTGACAGTTTCCTGACATGCCGGTTCCCTGGAAGGTGCTTTGGGTGTGCTGGGCAGTTTCTCTTCTGTGTCAGGCAGTGCTCTGACAATAGGAGCCTGGACTCTGCTCCTGCACAGGTCTGCAGACAGTCCCCCTTCAGGAATTTCCATTTGGGAGGCGCCAGTGTGCCTGGCCCTGAGAGTGTCAAGGGAGCTGCAGTGAAAGCTCCTCTTGGCTTAACTCAGTTGAACGTGGACTATACAGAGGATTATGATATTTGTTATATCACTACTAATAGTAACTTTCATTTACGATGTTCAGATTTTCAGCCAGTAATTTGAAAAACTTTATTTGATTTAATCTTTACAGTTTTCATGTGACCACTAGTAAAGTTGTCTCAATTTTTTAGAAGAAACAAAAATGTGATGTCATATAACTTCCCATGAGCCGCAGATTTTGTTACAAAGTGGAGCCTTGTGTTGCCTCCTGGTTCCCCTCTTCACTATCTCTAAGGACTTCTTATCTGTGCTGAGTGTGCTAGTGTTGAATTAGTATTAATCATGTCATTGATGTCTGTCTTTGCTGCTTCCTGGAAGGTAGCATCCCTGTCTTACTTTCCCCCTAATCCTCATTGCCTAGTGCATTGTGTATCATGTATATGCAATCAGCACATTTTTGGTGACAGAATGAAGACAGCTATGTGATTTAACTCTTTGTGTTCCTGTTATATGCCACTATTATCTGTAGATTATGTCAAAAAGCATGAGCTATGACTCCTGTAAAGAAAGGTGGAAGATATCAAATCTAGCATATGAGCCTCTAAAAAAGGGAAATGCAGAGAGATGAGGCAACTTGTATTTCAGTGCAATTTAAGAAGTGTAGAAACAGTGTCCAGGATCAAAGTACTAGTATTAGAATTTAAAAAGAGATATAGATTGAGACAGGTTTTTATTTCAACATTGGTTCTCATTTGGATGAATACATCGTTTTGGATTGAGACTTCTTTCATCTTCTATGAATATGTTTAATTTCCATTGTAATAATACAAGTGAAATGTTGAAGTCATGACATTATCTGAGGCTCATAAATAGAAGACAAAGTGAAAAAAAGTAGAAGCAAATTGGGATAAGTACAAAACCTGATAACCCTGGGCTTGCTGTGTAAGATTCTCACATGCAAGAAGGTGCTGACAGCAGCTGGGTTGATGCTGACCCCACCAGGCCTGCTGCATCCCCCCAGTAGCCACACTACCTCTTCCCTGGTGACACTGAGGACCATGTTCCCCAGCTCTTTCTGCACCCTTCGCTGTGACCTGGCCTAAACCCATGACCTGCCAAGGCAGAAGACCTCCACAGTTCTGTGCCCAGGTGGGAGAATCTTCCTTTTTTCCCATCTTAAGAACAAGAATGTTTTTAGGTTTCCTCTGGAGCAGCTGGATGGTGGCAAATTCCAAAAGGCTCAGGCCACCTCTGTTCCTCATGAGATGATCCAGCAGATCTCCAACTTCTCCAGCACAAGGGCTGAAATTCCTCCCTGGACTTGATCAGTCGTTAGAGTTCTGGAGCCCTGTGCGGTGTAGTAGATGGAAGGGACCCTCAGCACAGAGACTTCAGCCTGGCTGTGAAGGGCATTCCCAGGAAGCAGTCTCTGTCTGGATAAGAGAGTGTACAGCTGCTGTGCCAGGGACCTCATCAGAGGGAAATTAAGAAGTGAAAATCAGTAAGTGCTTTCCCTGTGTTACAAAAACATCAGAAAACCCAGGAGGTTGGAAAGAAGACTTAGATTTCTTCTGAATTTTGGTCAATTGTGTCTCATCCACTTCAGCTTATAGATATACACCTCAGTTGAAAGCCTTTTATTTCTGCTTCAGTTATAACATGTATTGAGTCATTATTTTAGATTGTTTTCAGTAATAGTAAGAAATTTTATTTTTGAATATAAAGAAATTGCATTTTTAATTTGTAATAAGGAAAATTTATCTCATGATAATTGCTATATTTTCAAAATTTATTCTTTATAAATATGGTCAGCATTGGCTTTTGGGTTTTTTTGTTTTTGTTTTTTTGCTTGGGAGGGTTGGGCAAGGGGTTAAGTCTGTCAGAGTTGTGTCTTACTCATACTCTTAAAGAGATGCAAATTGCCCCTAAACCTTTAATCTGCCTTCCAATCTAAAAGGAATGTTAATTCTATTATTCATAAAATAGTGTCTTTGCTTCCTGAATTTACTTGTCCTTGTCAATATATTGGTAAATTAAATAAAGATTTTAATTTCTTTAGTGGAGCACTCTGACAGAGAAGATATCCCTAAGGAACAAGTAATTAGGCAGGAACTCTTTTTAGGCTATGAAGGAGATGGCAAGACTCTGTCATGGATTATACCAGCTGAAGTGAATTCAGTTTTACTTATGCTTCTTAGAGAAGTTACACATGATGCTGTTGATTCAGTTTCAGCAATTGCATGAATTAGAAACTAAAGTGAAATATACAATTGTGGACCTTCAAATCTCAACAAATATAGCTAAAACACCCTATTGGTTGGCTCTTTGAAGATTGCCCAGTACAATGAGGAAAGTAGACACATTCCCTGCTGCCACAGAGCTTCCAGTCTAATGTGGATATGGGCACGTGAGCATTCAATTAAAGTAAAGCTGATGAGTGTGACAGGGAATGTGCAGGCTATTGGGAGCATGTAGGACTTGTGCGTTTCAGGGTAAACTTTCAGGAGAAACAACCGTTGAGCTGGCATCTCAAGGATCACAGGAATAGCCACATAATGGCATGATTGTCAAAGTGTTCCAGAAACATGGAGCAGCAAATTTGAACATGCAATGGACAGAGGCAGCATGCAGGAACAAAAAGTGAGAGAAGATTTGAAAATACATAGAAATACATAGAGTGAGGACAGCAGAAGTTAGAGTAGGAAGCAGGGGTTGCATTATAAGAGGCTTTGCAGCTAATTAGGGGATTATAATTCACAGAAATGATTACTGGAAATATTGAAACGTTTCAAGCCGTGCATTGATGTAACCAGATACATGTTAGAAAGATTCTTCCAGCTGCCCTTTGAAAAACTGGGTTGGGGTTTGGTTGCACATATTGTGCAGAAAGGAGGGAAGTGGACTCATCAGGACATAGTCATCATACCCAATGAGATAGACGATAGGTTTAGAAGATATTTACAAGATTGTATTAGTATAAAGAGTATAGCTAAATGTAAGACTGGTGACTAAACAGACATATTAAAAAGATGTGGTGCTTCCTGAATTTTGGGATGCTTTTGAAACAAGCATGCTTTTGAACCAAGCAATGTTGGTATTCTAGACTAAGCCTCCAGGATAAATACCACAAATCAAGCTGGAGAACTGCCCTGATGGAAAACAAACAAACAAACAA
>NW_007772383.1:1134-4895 GCF_000696425.1 Galeopterus variegatus | reverse complement strand
AGATGAGCGGAACCACTGGAAAGGTAATGTAGATGCCACACACGCAGGGCGCGGGAGAGGTGGCGGGGAGAGAGAGCCGGGAGGTGGCGGCGCGCAGACATCCGGGTATGAGACACTGGACAGAATAAGGCCCTTCCCATTAGCCCACGCGGCGCCTCGCAGGCGGAGAGGCTGCGCTATCTCCCTTTCCTCCGCGGGTGGAAGTACTTGTCCGCGCTGACCCGCGCCACGCCCCCTCCACGTGCCACTCTCTCCACCCAGTGCCTGGAGAGGGGAGAGCCCCACGATGGGAGTCACGACATCAGGATATGGTCCCATAACGCTGTATGACCTTGAACGGGTCATATTATTTTTGNCACGACATCAGGATATGGTCCCATAACGCTGTATGACCTTGAACGGGTCATATTATTTTTGAGTTTAGTCATCAACTTCCAGAATTTTTTCTAAGAATACCGTTTTGATTTGCTGAACTGATTGGGATGTGAAGCCACCTAGTGAAAAGGGAAGGGCAATAATAAACTACTACATTTTTACTTCCAAAAGCCTTATTTTAGTGACGGTCATAAAACTGTATGAACCATCATATATGTATTCCTTGGCTTTCCCCCTTTCCCTGAACACATTTAACAGATTTCAGCTGTGCTCTTTTCAGTCATATCATTCTAATTAGATTGACTCGTTTTAGCAATTTATATTAAAATTGTATTTTAGGTATTAATCATAGAGACTGTATCTCCATGATGTATAAATCAACAAGATCATTGCTGCTCATGGATCTACCTATAGTTACCTTGGGGTTGCTCTTGAATGTCTCTAGATTCGAGTTTCTCTAAGGGCTCAAGCTTCACTTCCTCTTTTATGAAACAACTCAATTGGTCACCTTAGTCAATTTGTGTGAATTTGGCCAGATCTTGTTCAAGGATAATAGAAAAAAATCAGAAAGTTTCAAAATTCCATTGTTAAAGATGGTCATATTGGTGACTCCACTCCCTTGCTCTATGTTGCTTTGTTTTGAGAAATGCTGAAAGGTAGGGATCATTTTTCAAGGAATATTATTTCCGACTATTCCATACTCTAGAAGAGCCCATGGAAATCTGTCATTAAGGCCATCATTCAAAGACAACAAGGGCATATAGGGGCCCTCGAAATCTGATGCCATCGTTCCCTAACAGACTCTTTTGTTACTGACATACTCTTTCATTTTACCCTCCTGCTTTGGCCAGCTACTCTTTTCATTATTTGCCAAATGGTGAATTCCTGATCCTTGATCTTGGGGTGCCTTCTCACTTGGAGTGCCCTCCCCCTTCTCATCACCTATCCAAATGCTCCATCCTTCAAGGCCCTACTCAGGTCTCATCTTTTTCATAAAAGCTTTCTGACTGCCCTAACACAAGTGCCTGTTTATTTTCTGAACTCTGAGCCGTTATTATCTTTTGGTACCTGATCAGATGCAGTCTTGTGATCATCCTTGCCTCAGCCTGTCTTGAAGTGTTAGTTAATATTTTACGTTTATAAGGAAAGTCAGGGGATTTGTGTCAGACCTGGGTTTTATCTCTTGCTATCTATATGAGTTTAGGCAGGTTATTTAACTTCTCTGTGCTTCAGTTGCCTATGTAAAAAATGTAGATGATGACTCCCACAACACGGAATTGTTGTAAAGATTATATATGATAATGTAAGTAGTAGTACTTTGTAAGGAGTGAAGGAAGATGCAAGTAATAATACTGGTATTATTTTATAGTTATCGCACTGCTTTCATTTTCATGATTTCATTTTGTCTTCACAATGGGATAATCCTGGCAGACACAACAGAGAAGGAAATGGAAGCCATCAGCACAGTGTCTGGCATGTAATAAGGTCTTAAATGTCCTACTGGATGCCTCGAATGAATGAATGCCTTGCTTATAGGTCATCAGCCTTTAAGTGTGGTATTGAGACTGGAACAGATTTTCTACCCCTCCTGAGACCCCACCTCTTTTTCTTTTCTGAGTATTTCACATCTCCCTAATTTAATAATCTTGTTTTTCCTGATCTGTGAAAGGAGGAATGAAAACTTTTCCTGGCCTTCCCAGGTGTCAGTTCTTTCCTTCGATGTTACTCATACAGGCCATTATACTGATCTCACATTGCAATGTAATAAATAATTTGCACATTTACTCTCCTCACTAGGAAGACTTATCAGTAGGCAATTGTATTTTCTTCATGTCTATATGCACCTTGCCTACAGTGTATTTGGCCTAAACTAGGTACCTGATAAATTTTGAATGAATTATTATTTTTTTACAAGATGATCAGTAAGTTAGGGGATCCCAACCCTTGATGTGGTGCTGTCAGCACCACGCTCTCCCAAGTGAGCCAACTAGCCATCCCTACATAGGGATCCGAACCCATGGCCCTGGTGTCATCAGCACCACACTCTCCCAAGTGAGCCACGGGCCAGCCCTAAGTTTTGAATGAATTAAGTGAATGAACTAATGTTGACATTACATGGTAAGTACATAATAGAACTGGGACTGGAACTTCTAACTGCAAATGTAGTACTCTTTTCTTGGGACCCTAAGAAGTTTTTGGCTGCAAATCATCTAAAATTTTAGATGGGTGAGAAGCCCAGCTTTGCTGGAATGAAGCTGGATGGATCTAATACCTCTTTGGGTCAACAGAAGTAGTACAGCAGGGTAGATCTGGATAATACACTAATGCTGATAATCATCACATCCCAGAAAACATATGGATTGATCAATATGGCAGGATGGTGTCTGGGGTAGTCAGAATGTACTAAGGAATGGGTAATGACTCACCTGCTGAGTTATTTTACACAGAAAATGGGTGGCCCTGGAGCTTCAAACTCAGGTCTAAATGCCACTCACACTGAGATTACCATTTCCTCAAGAATTACCATTACACCTGAACCACAAGGGTGTGGTTGGAGGAGGGTGGTGATCACTAATGGTATGCCAGGTTATATCTAATATACCAGGCCAGAAAGAGTGGTCTTGGAGACTGATCTCAGAGATAAAATGTTTTCAGGTGAAAACATTGGAGGCTAAAGTGGAGCGGAGCTCATATGAGCAAAAAGTAGGGAGGATTGAAGCAAATGACAAACCAACAGACATGAATTTAAAAGACATGAACTAGGAGTACACACATTTTAGAGTGTCTAGAAGGTCAGGTAGTTCAAAAGCCCAGGAGAATAGTCAAGAAGTTGGCTATTTCCTGGTTACTACTAGGCCATGAGCTCTAGAGGACATGGTTTATCTTCAACACCCTAGGATACATATTGTTTAACAAATGAGGAACTAAGCAATCACCACCACCATTATCATCACTGCTACCAATTTGACAATAATGCACCTTGTTCTTGCTAAGCCCTTTTCTGATACTATCTAATTTAATCATGTGAACAACTCTATGATGTAAATTTTTTTTTAAAAGATGACCGGTAAGGGGATCTCAACCCTTGGCTTGGTGTTGTCAGCACCACGCTCAGCCAGTGAGCAAACCGGCCATCCCTATATAGGATCCGAACCCGTGGCCTTGGTGTTATCAGCACCGCACTCTACCGAGTGAGCCATGGGCCGGCCTATGATGTAAATATTTTTATAACCTCTGCGAACCCGTGGCCTTGGTGTTATCAGCACCGCACTCTAACGAGTGAGCCACGGGCCGGCCTATGATGTAAATATTTTTATAACCTCTTTAGACATAAGGAAATGAGGTTTAGAGAGACTTATTAATTTGATCAGCACATATTTTTTGGG
>NW_007772383.1:0-613 GCF_000696425.1 Galeopterus variegatus | reverse complement strand
TAGACATAAGGAAATGAGGTTTAGAGAGACTTATTAATTTGATCAGCACATATTTTTTGGGCACCTGCTATGTGCCAAAACATATGCTAGATGCTGGGATATAGCAAGTAGCAAGTTCCTATCTTCGTGGAGTTTATTAAGAGATGGACTAATTAAACATATGATTACTTAATTAATTGTGAAAAATGCCACAAAGGAAAGATTCAGGTTGCTATATGATTGTATAACAGCAGGATCCAAGCAAATCTGAGCAGTCAGGAAAGTTTTCTTGAGGATGTTACATGACTAAGCTTTAAAGGGTAAGTAGGATTTAGACAGGGAAAAAAATATTTCAGGCAAGGATTATTGAGGTTATTATTATTAGCATACGAATTTCAGTAGTACAAATTGGTATCACTCTTGTGAGGTAGTGTGGCATAATGGAAAACCCAGGCTTTATATTCAGTCTGACCTGGGTTTGAATTCCTGGCATCTCTTACTAAACCTGTAATTTTTGTCGATTTACATTAACCTCTATTTTTCTCTCTACAAAATAGAGGCAGTTATCTCAATGACTCTATCAGAGTGTTGGTGAAAAGGTTAATTGAGGCCGGCCCGGTGGCGCACTGCTACA
>NW_007772382.1:0-4895 GCF_000696425.1 Galeopterus variegatus | reverse complement strand
TTGTTTTTTTCTATTTCTGTTAAGAATGTTATTGGTAATTTGTTGGGGATTGCATTAAATCTGTAGATTGCATTGGGTAGTATGGACATTTTCACAATGTTTACTCTTCCAATCCAAGAGTATGGATATCTTTCCATCTTTTTGTGTCCTTTTTAATTTCTTTCTACAGTGATTTGTAGTTCTTGTTCTAGAGGTCTTTCATTTCCTAGGTTAACTTTATTCTTAAGTTTTTTTGTGTGTGTGTGACTATTGTAAATGGGCTGGCTCTCTTGATTTTGTGTCCTTTTTAATTTCTTTCTACAGTGATTTGTAGTTCTTGTTCTAGAGGTCTTTCACTTCCTAGGTTAACTTTATTCTTCAGTTTTTTTGTGTGTGTGTGACTATTGTAAATGGGCTGGCTCTCTTGGTAAATAGTATGTTTGTTAATATCAATTTTTATTAGAAACTTCTGCTGTTATTTTAAGTATATTTTCTTCGTGCTATTATTTATTCTTTTCTTTCTTCCTTTGTAACAGTTACCAATGCAATTGCAGTTACTGGTTGTTCATAAATGAATTTAGGTCTGAATTATGTTGAGAAATCCATCCTAGTTCGCTGTGGGTAAATCAGATTGAAAATCCAAATCACTAGAGGCAGCCTTAAAGTGGTGAACAAACAATAAAACTAGCATTCCTGATTTCAATCAACATCATGCAGCTGCATAGACAAATCACATGGGATAAATGTTTTTGTTCCATTTAATTGGACTATACTCTTATAGACAAGCCTTACTATGCAAAAATAGTTATTGCTTTTTTATATCTTCATTTTCGTCATCATCATCATCATCATCACTATCATCTCTTATTCAGATGAGCTGATTAGAAGAGCTCTAATTAGTTATAGGATCTGATATCATGCAAATGCACTTTTTCCCTAGCTGACGAGTTTATTCTTATCTTTCCCTGAAGAATACAAACTCATAACCAGGGTGAATCAAACCTATGCATATGTAATGATGTAGAAATAGTTTCATTCTATGTATGTATATCTTCAGTTCTCATGTATATTTTTCTACACTCCCCTTTTCAATAAAATTTGCAATAAGCTTTTTCTAATCTTAATTGAAAAAATTTAACAATCAAAAATTTGTACTCCCTGATTATTGGAAAAGTTTGACGTTTGAAATTTGATTTTATAACTACACTTGAAATGGATCCTGGAGCAAAGATTTTAAAAACATATTTTATGGCAAGATAATCATCAGCTTCTATAGGAACTTCCATTTGGCATGTTAAAGTATTAATACAATAGCAATATAAACAGACTGTAGCATCTCTCTTACCTTGATGTATTAGGAATAATCAAACATCCTTTGAATACAAAGATCTACTTATTAAATGCATCAATACTAAATATACTGCATACAGATACAATTTATATCAAAGCATTTCACCACTGAGATGGTGGAGAAGCTGAGGGAAGTTATAAGGTAGGAAGGAAGTTATCTTAAATAATAATCATTTCAAAGTCATAACCTGTCTAAAAAATGATGGTTTAGTGCTTCTGCATTTGGTATTCAGCAAGTAGTTATCCTGTCAAAACTGTCAATGCTGACTGAAAAGTGTTCAAAGGACTCTACTGGAATATTGACAAACCCTCAACTTGTGTGTATTACGGAGGTTAGAAGGCGACATTTATATTTACTCTAACTCATAGCCCAGCCTTGTGCTTCGCAAAGCAGAAAAGCTTTGTTAATAATTTTTGAGGATAAGGAACGTTACGTGTATAAATAAGAATATACAACACACGCACATACAAATTGTTTCATTATTTTTATTGCAAAAGCTTATGGCATTGTATCAGTCAGGTTTAAACAAGGGAAATAGAAGAAGTAGGATATATCTATCTATCATGTATATATATTCACACACACATATATTTAAAGAGATTTATTACAAGAAAGAGGCTTACAAGATGGTGGGAGCTTGGAAAGCAAGTCTGAAATCTGCAGGACAAGTAGATGGGAAGGGCAGTCTGGAGCTCTTGGACACGGGGAAAGCAGAAGTTGCTCTCCACTGCTGGAATTTCTTCTTCTTAAGGGAAGCCTCAGCTTTGTTCTTACAGTCTGTCAACTGATTGTATCAGGTCCAACCAGATTATCTAGGAAAATCTCTTACTTAAAATCAACTGCTTATGGACTTTAATCATATTACAAAATCTCTAGATTAGAATTTGATTTAATACCTGGGTACTGAAATGTAAAACTGACCATCAAAGACATTAATTTAATGATATGGGTGTGTCTGATGTCCTTGAAACTGTCATGCATTCAAATATTGGAGGTATTCTCTTCATAAATAGTCCTTATGTTGGCATGAAACACTAATGTGTAAATATGTGGACAATTTTAAAACTTATTAGAGTGTCAAATGAACAGCATATTATTTGTATTGAAAGCATTGCAATAAAATCCCCTGGAATTCCTCAGAGAATTTCTCTGCTGTACAATTAAAATTACTAATGTTATTTACCATACTATTTGCATTCTCTTTATAAACTACCAAGGTAGTTCATACAGTGATGTGCCTTTCCATTC
The DNA here is from genome assembly GCF_000696425.1 of Galeopterus variegatus. NCBI lineage: Eukaryota > Metazoa > Chordata > Mammalia > Dermoptera > Cynocephalidae > Galeopterus > Galeopterus variegatus. Next base: position 2,317 of record NW_007772382.1, on the reverse strand, counting down.
TCACTCCTGGCCTGCCCATTTCACCAGCATGCTTTTTTTGTTGCTCTACTCTGATGTGTTTAAAGCATTAAACATAATAACTAATTAACTATTAACTAGCACATTAATTGAAGCACGGGGTCACCAGTACATTTAATACATGTTAATTCCCTTCCTCTTTCTTCTGTAGGAGAGCACAAAGTCAGGTAAAGAATATCTTTCTTTCAAGACATACTCCTATGGTTTATATCTTGTCTTGATATAGAGTCACATTATTGTGCTATTTTACAAAATGACACATAGGTCTCTATTTGTTTATTTGTCATTTATTCTATAAGCAGTAATTAGACAAGGGAAATACTGAAGATTTCAGTTAGAGAGTAATTAAATTAATGAAGTCCTGGTTAGATACAGAAGAAAATGCAGGTAAAAGTGGATTTATTGATTTGCAAGACAGGAAGGAGGTAAGATGAGAGAAAATGAATACATTATAGTATTCAAGAGTGGAATATAGAGTCAAATTCTTTGCTTTGAATTACAGATTTACCATTTAGTAACTGGCTTTGAGCAAGTTATAGAACATATTTGTGCCTATACTTCTTTATATATAAATTGTACTAATAATATCTTATAATCATGGATTTAATAAATATTTGATAGAGCAAAAAATATGAGCCAGGTACTTCACAATTCATTGGATATGCAAATAGCGAATGAGAAGGTTATACTTAATTTTCCATGGAGCCTATATTCTACCCCCCAGGGTTGTTACCTAAAAAGATAATATATTTAAAGTATGCCTGACATATGGAAAATAATAAATTAATGGTAATTATTATTATTAGTAGTAGTAGTAGTAACAGTTGCATTATGTATACATGAAATTTTTGAATGAAATAGCAGGAAGTCTATGATCATAGTGGAATACAGAAAATGGTACTGAGAGATTGAAATATTATAGAAGTGACATTAGATTAAAGGATTTCAAAGACAGTAAGACTAAACTATTAGAAATGTCATTTATTGGATATTAAGTTATCAAGAATAATAGACAGTGAGTTATGTAGGAAGATTTTGAGAAAATGTCTAGTTAAGAGCAATGGTAAATATACTGAAGAAGGTAACATTAGTGACATTACAATCACAGTTAGAGTCAAGAGCAAATTCATATGTTTATTGAATAAATACTTTCTAAAGAAATGTCATGTCTTTAGGAGCAACTAAATATTTTCCCAAGGAAATGATGTTCATAAATGGAATTTTAAAATGAGTAAAAATTTTCCATGGGAAATAGAAGACAAAGTGTTTTCCATCAAAGGAAAAAAGAAAAAGAGAGAGGGAGAAAGAGAAGGTATAAGGACCTGAGCTGTTTGAAATGTATATGAGGGCAGTGATTAATGAATGGCACATGTAGCAATGAAGCTGGAAAGCGAAGTAGGGGAATGATGAGTGAGAATCCTGAAAATTATGTTTTGGTTTGAAATGTATATGAGGGCAGTGATTAATGAATGGCACATGTAGCAATGAAGCTGGAAAGAGAAGTAGGGGAATGATGAGTGAGAATCCTGAAAATTATGTTTTTTTTTTTTTTTTCTCAAAGTGGGGACTTCCCAAGGAGCATATAGGCACTGAAGGCACTGACAATTATTAATATATCAATATTCAGACCTTTACTTACAATGTCATTTTACAAAACTGATCTACTGGAGAAGCCTGGCTCACAGTAAATCCTATGTAAGTGTTAGTGATTGTTGAGTGCTATTGCTAACCAAAGGCAGGAAAGGCACACTAATGATTTTCCTCTATTTTTATTAGGCAGATAGGGTTTTACTAAAAAAAAAAAAATTCAGAAACTAGTTGAGAACTTTGATCCATCCATGTATGTATGTGGTGAGTCAAAATGAAAACAGCACAATTATTCAGTTAATATGGACAACCTTATTGGATTACTACAATGGATGCCTTTAAGAAATAAGTCATATGCTTTAATTGTCCTTAGTTGGTCCTATGCCTAGCAGTAGCAGAATAAATCTGATAAATTCTCAGATAAATCTGGCTGTGGATTTTTGAAGAATTCAGCCATTGTCTAAATATGGTCAAAAGTAGAAAGACACATGGTTCTGAGTCACCACAGCCACACTGGCTACTGAGAGGCTGGAAGAAAACTTGGCTTTGTGCTGTTTCTACATGTTCCTCTGAACTGGTTTATGAACAAAGGACTGGTTAACTTTCTACTTCGTTTGGTGTTGTGCAGACTTACTTTTCACAAAGGCAACAGATAAATTATCAGATATGCGATGCTCTGAAATCACAAATGTCTGGATGAAAATTTTGCTCT
>NW_007772381.1:3719-4895 GCF_000696425.1 Galeopterus variegatus | reverse complement strand
CATGAGTTTACTTAGTTCGATGAGCTGGGTCTGATGAATTAACTAAGATTGAAGTGCTTGGTCAGTTGACTTTACTTAGATTGATGTGCTTCGTATGAAGAGTTTACTTAGATCGATGTGCTCTTTCTGATGAGTTTACTTAGATCGACGAGCTCGGTCTGATGACTTTACGTCGATCGATGAGCTCGGTGTGATGAGTTTTCTTTGATCAATGAGCTTGGTGTAATGAGTTTAGTTAGATTGATGGGCTGGGTCTGATGAGTTTACATAGATCAATTAGCTTGCTTTGATGAGTTCACTTAGATCGATGAGCTTGGTCTGATGAGTTTACTTAGATCGGTGAGCTTGGTCTGATGAGTTTACTTAGATCGACGAGCTCAGTCTGACGACTTTACGTCGATCGATGAGCTCGGTGTGATGAGTTTTCTTAGATCAATTAGCTTGGTGTAATGAGTTTAGTTAGATTGATGGGCTGGGTCTGATGAGTTTACTTAGATCGGATAGCTTGCTTTGATGAGTTTACTTAGATCAATGAGCTTGGTCAGATGAGTTTACTAAGATTGATGAGCTTGGTCTGATTAGTTTACTTTGATGGATTAGTTGCTCTGATGAGTTTACGTAGATCGATTGGCTTTGTCAGATGAGTTAACTTAGATCAATTAGCTTGCCTTGATGAGTTTACGTAGATCAATGAGCTTGGTCTGATGAGTTTACTTAGATCGATGAGGTTGGTCTGATGAGTTTACTTAGATCGATTAACTTGCTTTGATTAGTATACATAGATCAATGAGCTTTGTCAGATGAGTTTACTTAGATTGATGAGGTTGGTCTAATGAGTTTACTTTGATGGAGTAGCTTGCTCTGGTGACTTTACATAGATCAATGAGCTTTGTCAGATGAGTTAACTTAGATCAACTAGCTCTGTCCGATGAGTTTTATTACATCGAATAGCAGGGTCTGATGAGTTTACTTAGATCTATGAGCTTGTTCTGATGAGTTTACTTGGATGGATGTGCTTGGTCTGATGAGTTTACTTAGATCGATGAGCTTGGTCTGATGAGTTTACTTAGATCGATTGGCTTGGTCTCGTGGGTTCACTTAGATCGATTAGCTTGGTCCGATGAGTTTACTTAGATCGATGAGCTTGGTCTGATGAGTTTACTTAGATCGATTGGC
>NW_007772381.1:2375-3391 GCF_000696425.1 Galeopterus variegatus | reverse complement strand
GATGAGTTTACTTAGATTGATGAGGTTGGTCTAATGAGTTTACTTTGATGGAGTAGCTTGCTCTGGTGACTTTACGTAGATCAATGAGCTTTGTCAGATGAGTTAACTTAGATCAACTAGATCTGTCCGATGAATTTTATTAGATCGAATAGGTGGGTCTGATGAGTTTACTTAGATCTATGAGCTTGTTCTGATGAGTTTACTTTGATCAATGAGCTTGGTGTGATGAGTTTACTTAGATCAATTTGCTTGCTTTGATGACTTTACTTAGATCGATGAGCTTGGTGTGATGAGTTTACTTAGATTGATGAGATTGATCTGATGAGTTTACTTTGATGGATTAGCTTGCTCTGATGAGTTTACGTAGATCGATGTGTTTACATAGATCGATGAGCTTCGTCTGATGAGTTTACTTAGATCGATGAGCTCGGTCTGATGACTCTACTTAGATCGATTAGCTCAGTGTGATGAGTTTACGTAGATCGATGTGCTTGGTCTGATGAGTTTAGTTAGATCGATGAGCTTGGTCTGATGAGTTTACTTAGATCGATTGGCTTGGTCTCGTGGGTTCACTTAGATCGATTAGCTTTGTCCGATGAGTTTACTTAGATCGATGAGCTTGGTCTGATGAGTTTACTTAGATCGATATGCTTTCTCTGTTGAGTTTACTTATATCGATGGGCTCGGTCTGATGAGTTTACTTAGATCGATGAGCTCGGTCTGATGCGTTTTATTAGATCGATGTGCTCGGTCTGATGAGTTACTTAGATCGATGAGCTCGGTCTGATGCGTTTTATTAGATCGATGTGCTCGGTCTGATGAGTTACTTAGATCGATGAGCTCGGTCTGATGCGTTTTATTAGATCGATGTGCTCGGTCTGATGAGTTACTTAGATCGATGAGCTCGGTCTGATGCGTTTTATTAGATCGATGTGCTCGGTCTGATGAGTTACTTAGATCGATGAGCTCGGTCTGATGCGTTTTATTAGATCGATGTGCTCGGTCTGATGAGTTAC
>NW_007772381.1:0-1080 GCF_000696425.1 Galeopterus variegatus | reverse complement strand
AGTTTACTTAGATCGATTAGCTTAGTCTGATGAGTTTATTTTGATCGATGAGCTTGGTCTGATGAGTTTACTTAGATCGATGAGCTTGGTCTGATGAGTTTAATTAGATCGATGAGGTTCATGTGATGAGTTTCAAAAGATCGATGGGCTTGGTCTGATGAGTTTACTAAGATTGATTAGCTTGTTCTGATGAGTTTAGTTAGATCGATGAGCTTGGTCTGATGAGCTTAATTTGATCGATGAGCTTGGTCTGATGACTTTACTTAGGTCGATGAGCTTGGTCAGATTAGTTTATTTAGATAAATTAGCTCTGTCTGATGAGTTTACATAGATGGATTAGCTTGGTCTGACGAGTTTTATTAGATCGATGTGCTTCGTTCCTTGATTGATTAGCTTTGTCGGATTCGGTTTCTTGCATCGATTAGCTTGGTCTGATCAGTTTCCCTATATCGATTAGTTGGGTCTGATTATTTTTCCTAGAGATCGATTAGCTTGGTCTGATTAGTTTTCCAGGATCGGTTAGTTTGGTCTGATTAGTTTCCTAGATCGATTAGCTTGGTCTGATTAGTTTTCCAGGATCGGTTAGTTTGGTCTGATTATTTGCCAGGATCGATTAGCTTGGTCTGATTAGTTTTCCAGGATCGGTTAGTTTGGTCTGATCAGTTTTCCTATATCGATTAGCTACGTCTGATTAGTTTTTCTAGATCGATTAGCTTGGTCTGATCAGTTTTCCTATATCGATTAGCTACGTCTGATTAGTTTTTCTAGATCGATTAGCTTGGTCTGATCAGTTTTCCTTGATGGATTTTTTGGTTCTGATTAGTTATTCTAGATCGATTAGCATGGTCTAATTAGTTTCCCAGGATCGATTCGATTGGTCCGATTAGTTATCCTAGATCGACTAGCTTGGTATGATTATTTCTCCTAGATTGATTAGCTTGGTCTGATTAGTTTTCCTGCATCGATTAGCTTGGTCTGATTAGTTTTCCAGGATCGGTTAGTTTGGTCTGATTAGTTTCCTAGATCGATTAGCTTGGTCTGATTAGTTTTCCTTGATGGATTCTTTGGGTCTGATTAGTT
>NW_007772380.1:0-4896 GCF_000696425.1 Galeopterus variegatus | reverse complement strand
AAAAAAAAAAAAAGAAAGCCAAATACAGAATACTACCTGACTTCAAATTATACTGCAAAAAAAGCTGTAGTAATAAAAACAACATGATGCTGCCATAAAAATAAACACTCAGACCAATGGAACAGAATACAGAACCCAGAAATCAACCCACATACTTTGCAGCCAATTGATCTTTGACCGAGGCGCCAAGAACATACATTGAGAAAAATACTGTCTCTCCAATAAATGGTACTGCAAAGATTGGACATCCATATGCCGAAGAATGAAACTAGACCTGTACCTCTTGCCATATACCAAAATCAACTCAAAATTGATTAAAGACTTAAATATAAGACCAGAAACTAAAAAACTCCTGAAAGAAAACATAGGGCAAACACATCAGGAAGCAGGACTGGTCAAAGACTTTATGAATAAGACTCCAAAAGCACAGGTAGCAAAAGAAAAAATAAACAGATGGGATTATTTCAAACTGACAGTCTTCTGCATAGCAAAAGATACAATTAACAGAGTGAAAAGACAACCTACAGAATGGGAGAAAATAGTTGCAAACTATGCATCCAACAAGGGATTAATATCCAGAATATGCAAAGAACTCAAACAACTTAGTGCAAAAAAAGTAACCCAGTTAAAAAAATAGGCAAAGGAGCTTAATAGGCATTTCTCAAAGGAAGATATACAAATGGCCAACAGACACCAGAAAAATGCTCAATCAACATCACTAAGCATCAAGGAAATGCAAATCAAAACCACATTGAGATATCATCTCATCCCAGTTAAACTGGCTATCATCAAAAAGACAGAGAATAACAAATGCTGGTGAGGATGCAGAGAAATGGGAACTCTCCTATATACATACTGTCAGTGGGACTGTAATTAGTGCAGCCATTACAGAAAACAGTATGGAGCTTCCTCATACAACTACAGATGGAACTGCCATGTGATCCGGCAATGCCACTGCTGGACATGTACCCAAAGGAATGGAAATTGTCATGTCAAAGGGATACCTGCACTCCCATGTTTATTGTAGCTCTATTACAATAGCCAATATTTGGAACCCACCTAAATTTCCATTGATAGATAACTGGATAAGGAAAATGTGGCACATATGCACAATGGAATAGTAGTCTTCCATAAAAAAGAGTGAAATTCTGCCATTGACAGCAACATGGATAAACTTAGAGAAAATTATGTTAAGTGAAATAAGCCAGGCACAGAAAGAGAAATACCACAAGTCCTCACTTAAAGTGGGTGCTAAAAAAATTTTTTTTAAAATTAAAAAAGAAAGAAAGATACAACCATCACAATAATATGTTGAACTTACAAAAGTCGAGAACAGAACCAAGGCCACCAGAGATGGGAAAGGAAGAGAGGAGGGGGTGAGTGAGAAATTGGTAAAGGGCCACAAAAAATGATTACATTGTGTATTGTTGAACGTACTAATCATCCTGATTTGAGCATCACATATTGTACACAGACATGGTATTCAATGGTGTATCCCACAGATATGTACCATTAATGATGTTTCAATAAATAATAATAAAAAAGTGCTCCTTGCCTCAGTTTCCTCATCTGCAAGGTGAGGGTCTTAGTAAATACCTACCTTAAGGGCTGATGTGAGAATTAAATATGAATGTATGTAATTATTCACATTAGCCAAGATACAGAAACAACCTAAATGTCCACTGATGGAAGAAGTGATAAAGAAAATATGGTATATACATATAATGAAATATTATTTGGTCTTAAAAAAATAAAATTCTGACACACATTACAACATGGATTAATCTGAAGGACATTATACTGAGTGAAATAAGCCATTCACAGAAGGACAAATACTGCATGATTCCCCTTAGGTGATGTAACTAAAATAGTCAAACTCATAGAATCACAGTGTAGAATATAGTTGTTGCCAGGGGCTGGGGAGAGGGGAAAATAGAGAGTTTCAGTTTAATATATATAAACTTGAGTCAATCAAGATAAATAAAATCTAGAGACCTACTATGCAACATCGTGCTTATAGTTAACAATACTGTATTGTACACTTAAAACTTAAGAGGGTAATTGCATGATATGTGTCTCAGCACATACATAGGAATGCGAATGCATACAAAGCACTTTCTCTTATACATAACAAATGCTCAGTATATCTTAGCTATTATTATTACCACTGTGTCCAAAGCACTGTTGATGAAAAGGTTAAAAGAGTCTCTTTTGCTCTGGGATCCCACAATTGAGACCTTGTAAAAGGCCACATATATCACCCAGGCTAGGAAATCTGCCAAAAGTGGCTCCATATTCAGACTAAAATAGACCGTGATCAGGATGCTGTCCTCTAAAGGATAAACAAGCAAGATGCTATCTCCAAGGGGGCCCTAAGAATTAGTGTACAGGTTGCTACAAATCTTATCTACAGTGAAATGTTTCCCTCAGTCGATTTTACACATCTCACGTTCAAGGAGTTCAAGGAATGTTGTAATTACATGGAACCCAGGATATTTAAAATAGCACATGAGAGGGATTTTGTGCTGGGAAGATTCTCATCCCTTAGTCATTAGAAGTTTGCTTCCCAGCAGTTAAAAAAAAAAAAAAAAAAAAGAGCATAAGGCCCAAATCTTCTGAAATTTAATAGGAATTATGTAGAAAAAAATAATAAATTTTATGAAACAGTTCCTTTTTAAATTTGTAAGAATATTGACAAAGCTTTTAATGGAAAAATTATATCTCCAAATGAGGTAGTGTGGGAAAACAAAATATTTCAGCCCAAAATATATTTCTTTAACATATTTCAAGATGGCTAATTCAGACAAACAGGAAAAAAAAAAAAAAAAAAAAAAAAGATTGGCTAGAGGGCCATTTCTTTGCAGAAGGAAATTTATTTATATTTGTAAATGCAAACAGCCAGTTTTCCTCTGAGGCTTTTCACTGCTATGTATTGTTTCTGAGGGCAGCTGTGAGATTGTCTAAAGTGTTTTCATCTGCGTACAAGATGTCTCAACTTTAACTTCTGACTTCCTTCTTTCACCTCAGATAACACCTTCCCCCAGAACTTCAGAGAAACCTGTTCTTAGGTCATTGTTCAGGAGCTTATACATAACTCCCAGCCTTATCTCTTATGAACACTAATATATAAGCTTTGTCCCCCCACTGGAATTTGGGACATTACATTCTTGTGATTCCCCTGTGCTTTTCCCAGCATGTTAAATAATAAAACTTGTTATGTTTTTTTCTTCCTATTGATTTAAATTTGTTAGTGATTTTTATTAATGGACCTTTAGGGGTGAAGTTTTCTTTTGGTGCCTAGAATAGCAAACTGAATATATTTTCATCTTGTTAAAGAAAGTGTTTCCTGAAACTACCATGGCGCTAGAATATACCATGGTGCTAGAATATACCAATGAGACACCAAAAACAGCAGCTGCATGAGGAAGACAGTGGCAGGGGGCGGGGGTGGTGTTGTGGGAGATGGGACTGTGGTTCTTAGCGGGACACTTGCTTTTCTACTCCTTCTGAGGATCCTGTTACTGGGTCCTTCAGAGGCTCTGTGCCCTCCCTCAAAGATGCAGTTGCCCCCAGCTTCCTGGCCCTTTATCCCTATCCTTGAAGACCTCTGCATCTATTCACAGTCTCCCGTCTCCTTCCCTACTTCTGCCTTCTTCTCAAGACCTTCACCATCATGCTGCCCATCAACACTTGGCCTCTTAGCCCTCATTTTTTCATATCTAGGAACCTTTTCTCAACTCCACACTCAGACACATAGTCAAGCTCTGAACCTTGTAATCGTAAAGATCTGTTGCATCTCCAGCACGAATTCAAGTAGCCAACTGTGACCATAGCCTTTCCTATCAGCCCAAGAGCTCAAGCAGCCTGGCTGCAGCAGATGTTCACTTTCATCAGGATGTTACTGAATTATGCTTTTGGGTCTCAAAATTATAGAAATGAACAATGAACACAGCAGTAAAACAAGCAATGCTTTATTAAAAGAAGAAATAGCTTTATGCATAAGGGAGGTTGCAACAGGGAAGCCAGCTCCCAGAGGGGAGATGTTCAGGGTCCTTTATAGGGCAAGGGGACAAAGGGGACAGGCCAGCATCGTCATTCTGCACATCTGGAGGGGGTGCACTCTGTTCTTCCTGTTCGCATCACAGGCACATACATGCTCAGTAGGTCCAAAATGGTGGTGTTGCTCATTACTGCTACCCCAGGAGGGAAATTATAGTGGTCATTTTGAAGCTTTGTGTGCATATTGGAGTCAGCCTAGCTGCCTGCGGGAAGTTGGGAAAGAGCTTTTTTTTTTTTTTTTTTAAAGCAATTCCTCAATTGACATCAGCATCTTGCTTTGATGATTTCTTGTGTTTTCTCAGTGGTTGTAAGGAAGGTCAGTTCCAGGAGCATCTCGTGTATAACTCCTAACTTGTGTTAACCTGTAATTTAAATTTTATAATTATGGGAAAAGAAAGAATGGGTAGATAATGGTAAGTTTTAAACAAAGCTAACAGTTATATTCTAACAAGCCTTGGGGACAGGGTTCTGCAACTCAGTAAATATCCATCCTCCTCTTATCTCAATTTACTTTATCAGGGTGTTTATGCCAAATTGGTCTCTCTCAGTCACTCTTATCAGGACCGTGGGGTAATCATGCAACCTGAGGGTCTGATGACTAAGGAGTGGAAAAGTAACAAAGTGTTGTATGCATGGAAAATGGAGTTGATTTGGTTCACAAGCCTAGCCTTATGTCTCAAGGACCTGCTATCCTTTGCTCATGGGTATCTATGCATGTCCACCCACCCATCCATCCATCCATCCATCCATCCATCCATTCATCCATTTCTCCAATCTCTCTGAAGTTTATTTTCTTTATTAATTACCTTAAAGCTCTGGTCTTTACAGATAAATTCA
>NW_007772379.1:2569-4896 GCF_000696425.1 Galeopterus variegatus | reverse complement strand
GATTGCTAGGCTCTAAAATTGTGAGACAATCAATTTCTGTTGTTTAAACCACCCATCTGGTCACACTTTGTTAAGGCAACCCTAGAAAACTAATACGATCCATATTACATTAGTAGAATGGTACATGCATACAATGTATACATACTTGCACACATTTACAGGCATTGTGGCACATTCCTTTTTTCTGTGAATGAAGCTTGTCTCCTGTAGTATGTGGACTGGGGAAGGAAAACAGGTCTTGTTACCAGCTGACCTAGACATGACTCCCCACTCACTCCTTAGTGGCTGTCTGTTGAGCACCAAGTCACATAAACTTGCTGAGTGTTAGCTTTGTCAATTGCAAAGCCTAGATAACCATCCATTCCAAGAAAGGTTATGATCAAATTTAGCAACAATATATTTTGATGCTTCCACAATGCCCAGAATTGGTAGGCATTCAATAGATGGTAGTTCTGATTATAAGTCATTTAGGACATGGTATGGCACGATGGAAACTTTTGATCCAGGTAAATTTCATGCATTTATTCAGCAAATATTTATTGAGCATCTGCTGTGTGTCAGGCAGTGTGCTTGGACCAGTGAATACAGCAGTTAACAAAATAAATAAAATTCCCTGTCCTGTAGGGCTTATAGTCAAGACGGAGGGAGAGAGATAATAATATATGTGCATAATATATAAGTAAATTATATGGTAAGATAGTATGTTAGAAGGTAAAAAGTGCTTTGGAGAGAAAAATTAAAGAAGGGTGAGGGGGGTCAGTCATGCAGAGAAGGGTGGTGAAATTTGTAAAGGATGGTTAGGGTAAGTCTCATTGAGAAGGGGATACCTGGATAAGACTTTAAAGGGATGTGGACATCGGCCACAACCACCCCACGGTTCTTCCTCCCTCAGATATCCCATCCTCCTCTCCCCTCCAAAGGCAATCAGAAATACTCAGAAAGTTTAAAAAATGTACATGGCTCTTCCTCCAGTGCTCTGTAGTTGAATTCTGAGAAAGCAAAGCTCCTATATCAGCATTAATTAAACTGCCAGCTAGTAACAGTCCCATTACTCAACCAATAAATCTAATTCCAATCTGTTCGGCAAAAACCCCGGCTGGAGTTTTATATAACCCTAAAGAACTCTTGATGGCTCCTGGAGTTTTTCTTCTCCCCACCCATCTTGCAGTATTGAGAAGGTCTCCTCTGCGATCTAATGAGGAAAATAGCTTCTCTTGGCACTTTCTCCATCTGTCTTAATTTTTAAAATTATACTTTTATTAAACCCTTAAGGAAAATGGACTTGCCAAGTTCTCATTAAGTAGGGAACTATGCACTGCATAAAAGAGATGAACTTTTTTTTGAAAGCTACTCTCACAATTTGCGTTAATGAATTCTTCCTTCACTGCTGTATTACAGAGTGTGCAAATAAATAGAGCATTTTGTGAGTGGGTGGATGGGTAAATGGATATTTAAGTAGCTAATCATAGTTCTTGTAGCCTCCAATTGGGATCTTTCTTTCTAGGAACTCCAAGCACTTGGTACGTTATGGAAAGTTCCTCTCTCTCTGGAGACTGGCAATGCCAGGGTGGAAAGGCAACCCATCCCTGGAATCAGACATGGAAGGATAATCGTTCTCATACAACTGCCTCAGAGGAAGCTGTAGGAGTCTGCTCTCTAGGAAAATACACAATGTTTATTGAGCACCTACTCTAGCCAGGCATGTTGCCAAGTGCTTTCCCTAGCATTAGTGGTTATCAGCTGTGTTTAACTGGGTTAGTGTTCCCAACTCCACACCCTCCCTCAGACAGAATTACCATCCCAGCTCTTTGCCATGTGACTTGGCAGTGCTTCCCACTGTGGGTGGAGTCTACTTCCTTGTCCCATTGTTGTTGAGCTTAGTCATGTCATGTGACTTGCCTTGGCCAATGAAATGTGGGAGAAAGCGACAGTGCAACAGTTCCAAACTGAGCTTCAAGAGGTAGCACATGTTTTCTCCCATAACATGTCTTGATTAGCATCTTGAACTCAATTCAGTTTGGCCTGTATCTGAGGCTGTCTGATAAGAAAACATGGTTGCCTAAACTCAACAAGAATGTAAAACAGTATCCAGTCATGCTTGGACAATAGATTTCACTTTCTAATCCAATTCAGTGGCAGTGGCTGCCAGAAGCCCTCTACTAAGAAGGATTTTAATATCACAACAGGCCTGAGCAGGCAATAGTGCCATGATTTATTAGTGATGTCTGGCGTGGATGAAGCAGTGGGGAGCAGAGGCCTGTGTGATACAAAAGTCACTTCTGCTGGTCCTAAATGGAAAATCCAAACATCCTTGTGAAATTAAACAT
>NW_007772379.1:0-1633 GCF_000696425.1 Galeopterus variegatus | reverse complement strand
GAGCTGGAAAGAGGACCCCAGGCCCCATCTCTGGCCCATACCTGGATCTCATCCTGGTGAAATCCTGAGCACAGAATCCAGCTACCCCCTGCTCAGACTCCTGTCCTATGGAAATGGTAAGATAATAAACTAGTGTTTTAAGATAAATGTGTGATGATTTGTTATACAGCAGTAGAAACTAACACAGCTTCCCAGGCAATTGTCCTTGTGCTACATTTTGAGAAACACTGTATCTACCTTCCTCTAAGCCTGTGTAAAAATGGAAGCCAATGAGATGAACCAATAAAAACTAATCCAGAGCACAAAAAAATTATTATTGGGTTAGATTCAGGGTTTTGTTGCTGCTGCTACTGCTGTTGTTGTTGTCATTGTTTTGGTTTGAGGTTTGCTTGCTTGTGAAATGAAATGATGCCTGGGTATATTCAAAACAACAACATTCNCCAAACTGAGCTTCAAGAGGTAGCACATGTTTCCAATCTCTTACACTCCTGCCATCACTGTGATAAAGGGCATGCCACAGAGAGCTGCTGGTCCTAGAATGAGAAACACAGAGCAGACACACAAGCCCGGAACAAGCCCAGCTGAGCAAAACCTTAGCCCATTTGCAGACACAGGAGTTTAAAAAAAATATGTTTGTTATTGTAAGCTACTGAGATTTGGGAGTTATTTGTTTCATGGCATTATTGTGGCAGGAGCTGCCCAATATATCAACTGTGCGTCAGAATCACTGGGGAGCTCTCAAAAAATGTTAGATATTCTGACTCAGTTGTTCTGAGATGACTCAGGGCATCTCCCCAGTGATTCTAATGTAGAGTCAGGATTGAAAACTACCAATCTGTATTATCAAATTTAATCCTCTCTCTAATCCTGTGAGGTAGGACTTGTCTACTCCACTTTACAGGTAAAGAAACTGAGGACCTCAGTCCTTCAGCTTCAAGGAGTAGTTACCTGGAGGCTTCTCAGCCAGTAAGTGGCAAAGTTAGGCCTCAAGCCCAGATCCATATAACTCAGAGAGTCTCAAGGTAGCTGGGAAGGTGGCTAAAAATGTGCATTCTGGGGCCACACTATGCCTATTAAATAAGTTCTCTGGTGTTGGGAACCAAGGATGTACTTTTTAAACTGACTTCTGTATGGGTAAAATTCAGAGATGGCCCCCAAGATCCCTGCCCCTTTTTGTACATGCCCTGTGTAATTCCCTCAGTTGGAGTATGGCTGAGATCAGTGAATGCAATGGTTGTCACTTTCCTGATGAGCTTATATTATATGGCAAAAGTAAAAGGATTTGTAGATGTATTTCACGTCCTTAATCAGTTGCATTAAGTTAGTCAAAAAGGAGATTATCCTTGGTGGGTCTGACCTAATCAGATGAGCACTTTAGAAGAGGATCTACAGGTCAGAGATGGAAGAAGTCAGAGAGATCAAAGTAACAGAGACACTTTATTATTGGCCTTGAAGAAGCAAACCTTCATGTGAAGAGGACCACATGACAGAAGACAGTGGGTAGACATTAGGAACTGAGGGCCTCAGTCCTACAACTTCATGGAATTGAATTCTATGAAGTTACCTACCAGCGAGCTGGAAAGAGGACCCCAGGCCCCATCTCTGGCCCATACCTGGATCTCATCCTGGTGAA
>NW_007772378.1:4685-4897 GCF_000696425.1 Galeopterus variegatus | reverse complement strand
CATAGGCGGGGGGCCTAAGACTTCAGGGAGTGGCTTGAAACCCAGAGCTATGTCCTGAAACCCGAGCCCAGGGAAACTGAGCACCTCCCTTTTCATAACCACAAGTTAAGTCAGCAGGTAGAAAACATGGCCTGCATTAGTGGAGGGGACATTCTGTCTAAATCTGCTGCTCTATCAGACCAACTTTTGTACTTTAATTTCTATATCGAGTC
>NW_007772378.1:2269-2726 GCF_000696425.1 Galeopterus variegatus | reverse complement strand
GTTAGGGAGGAGTCTGAACAGGGATGGCAGCTGGCAAGTCAGGGATGCGACACAGGAGAAAAGAATCCTTGTCCCTCTGAGTTGTGGCTTTCTGCAATGGTGAGGTTTAGCACGGTGCCTTGGAATCTGTAAGAATCTGTAAGTTTCAGATTACTTACAAATAAGAGTGTTAAAAACAATCATCACTGTCCTTATGTTAACATGTGGGCAACACTTATTAGTCATATGGATCCTCATTAAAGCAAATTACATTTCAGAGAAGGATAAGATCCAACACAGCTCCATGCCTAGTTCTTTTTAATTAGGAAAGGTTTGGCCTCTAACAACAGGAAAGAGCAATCAGCTCTCCTGGGCTTTCCAAGTGTTTAAATGATCACCTTTACCTTTCCATATTGCCGGCCATAAACCTCACAGAATGACTTCTCCAAACAAGCAGAAAATATTCAGCTCCTTAATC
>NW_007772378.1:0-286 GCF_000696425.1 Galeopterus variegatus | reverse complement strand
TACTTGTAAGGGCATTAATCCTATCATGAGGACTCCACCCCGTGACCTCATCTATACCTAATTATCTCCCAAAGACCACATCTTCAAATTCCATCACATTGGGCGTTAGGTCTTCAACATACGAATTTTGGGAGACACAATTCAGTCCAGAGCAATGACCGAGCAAATTCACCCGGACACTGCAGTCTGACATAGCATGGTTACTGAAACTTATTCAGTTTTCTGTTACATTTGTCCTTGAGACATATTTTTAGGCAATGAGAACAAGTAACTATGTGCTCAAACA
>NW_007772377.1:2751-4897 GCF_000696425.1 Galeopterus variegatus | reverse complement strand
GAGCATCAGACCTGTATGTGTGTCCACACAGCCTCGGGCCTTGCAGAGGACAGCAGCACGGGGCTGTTCTCAGGACCACAGCGAAGTCTGTGCCATGGCAGGGCAGGAGCCTGAACCAGCTGCTGCCAGCATCCGTGCTCAGCCCCACTGCCTCTGGATAACTCGGAGCAGAGCATCCACACCAAGCCTGAAACTGAAGCGCTTCCAGGAAGCAGAAGGGCCTCTGCATTAGCACCAGGACTCTCCAGGGTTCCGATCCACTGCAGAACATTCTAGAAGACTGATTCCTGCCATCTTGGATTTATTGGATCCTCAAAGGGCAAAAACTCCAAAGAAGACTATGTATAAAGCCTGGGACCTGCCCAGCCCACCCCCGTCCACCAGCTTCACCCTGGCCTCCCATCTGGCCACACTCACACCCCAAACACAGAAACGGGGTTTGCACACTCAGCGCTAGAACTTTACAGAATGATCCCTCACCAGATTTTTTTTTGTCTCCCCTTAACTCCTCTTAAAGCATCAAACGTATCACTATCCACTTTCTGTTCAGCTGACCAAGGGCGCCACAGCTACGAGATCTCACTGGGATGAGAGCCAAGGTTTTAGCACCCTGAGGAGGTGCCAGCCAATGAATGTATCCAAAAGAACACCTGTTAAGTCACAGGGTAATCTCAGCCTAGATATTTTTTAAAAGTTATAAACATTGTTAACTTCCTAACATCAAATGACCCATCAGGAAATGACAGCGTTTTATCTGCAGGGAAGAGAATCAAGACCCTTGCATGGGGCACGCACCCTTTCCACGGAGCGACTGGGAAACCTTGTTGTAGGGACAGCAAGGCATTTTACCCGTCATCCTCCCAGAGGCCGAACATCAAGTTGATTCCAAAAACGCCCGAGCCTCGTCCTGCGCGTCAGGCACACGCAGACCCGGGAGTAACGGCCGTGCCTCCGTCTGCAGGACTGGCCTGGAAGACGCGAGCCTGCCTCCGCCCTGGGCAAGGCTCTGACCCTCGCTTCTTTCCTCTGTTGGATATAGGAGGGGAGTGGGGAAGCAATTTCACGAGCAGCCACCACAGCAGCCTGTAATCAACCCACCGGCCAGAAGGATACACAAACCAAGAACATGCCTCGGCTCCCCGTCTACGGACACTCATTTTATCATGGCACAGATGAGAACAAGGGAAGCATTTGTCACTCAAGGTCTTGGTTGTTGAGGCTTATTTGTGCCATATTTGGCATAAAAACAAATTTCCAAGTAACCTGCACAACTGAGGTCAAGGGTGACAGGTCTCTGTGCTCCGCACAACACGGAGAAGCTGGAGTGCCGCCTGCTCCTCAGTGAAGCTGCAGCAAGTCATCCAGTGCTGGAGACCCCGTGCACGAGGCGTGCGATGCAGGGAGCACCGGTGGGTCCTGAGAAGGTCGGAGGAGGAGCCAACTGTGTGTACAGCGTGTCTCAGAACCTGCGCTCATAGCGCTTTAAATGCAGGGCTAGACATCCATGGACAGCATGCTGCCTTCGTCTGCCACGGTTTGGTGTTTATTACCAACCCCCTGCCTGCCTCCATGCCTCTCATGTTTTGTTTATTAGGAAAAACTGCAGGCTGTGCTTTCCTAGTGGAATTTCCTAGTGGAATGGGTCAGTTGAATTAAATTTTCGCCTGGACGACTACAAACATTTTTTTCATTAAAAACATACAGCACAGAACATTAGTCTTACATCTTTCTTCATCTTAAAAAATATAAATATAGAGGGATAATTTGTATAGGATGTATAGGTATGTACACCTTTAATATGCATACAAGAAATCTGGAACAAGTTTATGAAACTTGAACTTGAAGGAAGCCTTCCCTTGGGCTTCCAAAGAAGGCTCTGAGCCCACAGAGGCTGCCCCAGTTCCCGCAGCCCCCAGATCAGTCTCGGCGGGTCCTCCTGACCTGGTGCACAGTGTCGAGAGGTGCTGGCGGGTCACTGCTTCCTCTGCACAGGCTGCTGGAGACAGAGCTCGCTCCCAGCAGAGACAATGGGCAGGTTGCTCTCCAAGTGGTGGCTGATGAGGTGGCTGATGCTGTCGAAGACCCTGTCCTTCGTCCGGATCTGTGAAGGAAGAAAAGAGGTTGAATACATCCTATGGGTGGGGGG
>NW_007772377.1:0-2233 GCF_000696425.1 Galeopterus variegatus | reverse complement strand
GGGGGGAAAAAAAGGGGGGTTGGCAGCCTTCCTAGAAAACCAAGTGCTCCCCATGCCTCCGAGATGGTGTCTGCAAAGACCCTGGTTACTGACGATGGCCAGTCCATGTAGTTTGTTCCATCTGCTCACGCCTCTGGGATTGAGCCCTGGAACGTCCCAGCACACTGCCTACATGCTCCTTCCCTACCTGACCACACCAGGACAGGGGCCTGGAGGTATGGCCTCCCGCACCTTCAGCAACCAGGAGCCACCTCACCTCTCCCCTGCTCCCTCCCTGTCCTTCTTAGGATCACTCCCAGAAACCCTGTCCAGCCATCCTGCACCCCCCACTGAGGTCTCCAGGCTCCTGTGCCCCTCCCACCTCCAGCCCCCAGACAAGAATGTGCTTCCCAGCTCAGCCTCAATGCCAGCACCTCCAGGTAGCCCCCTTCTCCCCACGCCTCCCATCCTGTGCTCCCACCAGGAGTGAGCTGCATAGCTCCACAGAGGAGATCCATGGTGCCACTGGAGGAGGAGCCTGGCTGGGGTGAAGGGGCAGCACCCCATGTTCCCGGACTCTCAGTTCTACAGCCTAGCACGGCACCTGCCCCGTGAGCTTTTCCTGAATAGATGAATGCCTGGGCGGGGGGAGGGGTCACCACTCTATTATGCTTGCTGGCCCATGTCGTGGTCCCTGGGGACCTCTGCCATCTCCACCCTGAGCCAGTACATTCACGGGCAGAGACCACAGAGGAAGACAACGCAGGGCCTGTCAGGAGCAGTCTTGCAGGAATTTTGGACTCAGTCCCCTGGGACTCGCTCCTTGGAGGATTGGACGATGGGTCACCAATGTCCAATTGTCCCAGCCTCGCTCTCCAGCCTTGGGGAGCCCTCTTCATCGCTGTGCTCATGAGCTGCCAGGCCTATCCTCCCGTGGGGGGACCAGCTCTCTCCACCCTCCTGCAGGGACTCCTGAGGGGGCATTTATTTGTCCAAATTATTCTCCTTTCCCCAAATTCTTAATGTCACCCTCGCCTCCCATGATGTGGCCACTCCTGTTTCTCCCCCTCCATCAATCTCTGGGCCGACAGCCCCAGATCCCACTCTCACCCCAGACCTGCACTTCAGGTGTTCCTGTTGTGTATTGGAAACTCCCACCCAAGCGCTCTGACAAGGGCACTCCATCTGCTCCACTCTCCCAGTTAGCAGCCAAAGGCGACAGCAGAAGCTCTAAATTGGGACACTGTCCTCCTGTGGGATCTCTCCCCACCCATCTCTGTATCACAAGAGGCAGAAGAGACCTCCTGGGCCATGGGGTCCCCTGACTCCTGGGCATTAAGCCTAAGGATGCAATCTGTCGGGCAAGTTCAGAAAGGAATCTTTTTGCAAGACTTACTGGCATCTTTCCATCAGGTAATTCTCCTGGGGCTCCTTAGAATTCCTGCCCAGAAAGACTCTCTGGGTGACTCGAGCAGGACACTTGTTTGGAAGCAGGAGGCACTCAGAAACTCAGCTTGAGACCAGTATTGTTGGATTGTTGCCTTAGTAATGATTCCTTATTCCTATTTTTTAATGATTAAGACTCATGGAAGTTCTGGGGGAACAGGGTGGATGAAGGAGGGTTTATGACGGGGATATGTCTGGGACAGTGGTCTCCACCTGGGCTCATGTCCAAGACGCTTGATACACTTGCAGAAACTCCATGCCCAGGTCCCAGCCCAGGTCAATTCCATCAGGAGCTCAGGGGTGGAGCCCGGGCAACAGTGTGGCTTAGGGCAATCCCTCCCTTCCCCCCACGGATTCCAACATGCTGCCCAAGCTGAGAACCACTGGTGAGCACCTTTGCAATATACACAGGCTGGCCAACACAAACACATGTACGCGTAAACAGAGGCATGCAGAAGGGATAAGTCATACATATTTACTGCCTAAAGCAACAGAGAGGCCAGTTCACTTTATTCTCCTAATTACCCATCAAAACTCCAGTCTAGCTCCTGCCCAGAGAGCCCACAGCCCACGGAGCTATCTGCATGGAACACTTCTTGTACATTAGAAATGCCAGTGGCTGATTCAAACCACCCAGCTGTCGGGACAAACCCAGGTGCTCCAGATACCTGAAGGGATCCTGCTACAGTGAGAACACAGGAAATGTTAACCAGACTGTGAGGTTCTGCATAGCAAAGACAAAATAAAAATGAAGACAAAAGCTTCATCCTGTCAGGCTACATAAGAATAGACTAAAATATGGATATAT
>NW_007772376.1:3941-4898 GCF_000696425.1 Galeopterus variegatus | reverse complement strand
GGAACCGGTCTCCACATGGGATCCGAACCCTCGGCGGGAGTGCCGCCACACTCCCAAGCGGAGCACTCTCCAGTGCGCCACCGGGCCAGCCCTATTATTTTTTTTTAATTCTCTGAGCAGTTATAGGTTACAAACAATGAAAATTGTCTTATATCCCTCAGTCCAGAGATGTAAATTGCTGTTAAGAAAGAGTCTTCATTCTTGAATACTTCCATGGGCAGACACTTTTGTTTATCAAGATCAGAAATCTTGTTCTAAGTTGGATATGTGTTCAGCCACACCTCCATTCTTAAACTTTCTGATCTTTTCATATTCCAAAATTCTGATGACAAGTTACTCTAAAGGAGAACTCAATCCTGGTTCCTCATTCTCAATGTTAGCTGAACCCGAGTTCCCCTGCAGAAGGGAACAGCACTGCTCTGTCATACAGGAGACAGTGCTGCCTGTGGCTTCCTCACTGGCATAATGGGCTTGAATCTAGGTTTCTGTTTGTTTTTTTCCTCAAGGTGCTACTAGCCTACTTAAAATGTTAGCTATTAATTATCCTGATTTGATCATCATACATTGTATACAGGTATTGATATTCAACTGTACCCCACAAATATGTACAATCAATTACATTTTAATAAAAAAAGTGTTAGATATTAACACATTCACAGACAGCTTTAGGCTCTGCCCTGAGCTTTTTCTCTGAGCAAATTTCCATAACCCATCCTAAGCCTCATTATGTTTATGAATTGCTCAGAATAGGCCTCAAAGTGCTGGGGTTTATTGTATGCACATGATTTAAAACCTCCAAGAAACCAAACCATCTTTGGGAGAAAGAAAATGACATTCCCAGAAAGGTCATAGACACTAGTTGACAAATCCTTTATTTTGTCCAGTCTTGCAGTGCACACCTGGAATCTTTTGTTACCAGCTACTCCGGTGACCAAGGATTGCCTTTTGACTTCCTGG
>NW_007772376.1:0-3534 GCF_000696425.1 Galeopterus variegatus | reverse complement strand
CACCTGGAATCTTTTGTTACCAGCTACTCCGGTGACCAAGGATTGCCTTTTGACTTCCTGGGAGCATACCTTTCTCTCTAGCTTTTCATCTTCCAGGCCCTTTTCCTGAAAACATCTGGCCAGGTGAGAAGCTGTGGTGATCACCAGTTGATAGCAGCAATTCATCTGTGTTAATAGGCCAGGGGACAGATAGCAGTAGCCTAGGGATCAGTCATTTCGGGAGGAATGTGATCCTTACAAGTTCTTCAGATATATTCAGATGAAAAGGTTCTTTTACGCTATTCACCTTCTCAACGTTTTAGTATCTTTCACCCCAAGTATCTGTGCATGGACTGGCAGCATCAGCATCCCCTGGGAGCAGGTCAGAATGCAGACTCTCAGGCCCCACCCCGGACCTGCTGAACTACAATCTGCATTTTAACCAGATCCCAGGTGATCCATATGCTCAATACTGTTTGAGAAGCTTTCTTTTGAGGGCAAGAGACATATTTTTATACATTTTTGTTTCCCTTCTGCACTGCACACAGAGCTGATAGCATAGTATGTGCTAAAAAGGATTTAAAAAACACATATTTTGGAACTTTCATGAAAGACATGGTTTCACGCATCTCTTAACCTTCAGCCAAACTCTTTTCTACATGATACCCTTAATATACATGAGGTACTTTTTACTTTCTACACCTGTCAGCATTTTAAATAAGTCTTTGCTGAGTGATATCATAGGATTGTTTATATGTTCTCAAAGTGTCTGCAAATGTGAATTGTAGCCTTTAAAATGTCCTCATAAACAGATTGGGATTAAGGGAGCCATTCTTGGTGTGTCTTTGTTGGCGGCAGGAGCTGTTGTGTGTTGGATCCTCGGATCTTGGTCTGTCTTCAGAGTCCATTGAACACCTGGAGAATTATTCCTTCTCCCTGCCAGTGCACCCTCAGGCCATAGATCACTTTTTTGATAGACCTCCGTGCTTTGTTTTGGATCGGGCAGCAAATAATTCTTTTTGATTAATAAATCATTGATACAAATACACCAACGATGTATTTGGAAAGCCCCAGCCACCACTGCAGTACTGATGGTTGACATGAAAACTCCATTAGCTTATATACTCAGGCATGGATAGCCCTCTAAAAGTTCATGACCAACATTTGAAAACACAAAAGCCAAATATGATGAGTTGGCTTTGGTGTGAGTTTTGGTTTATATGGCACTATAAATATTTATGATACTGCAGTTTTCTAACACATTTGTTTTAAGCATTTAAAGCCAAACTGTGTCCAAGCGTTTAAATTTGAAAGGCACATGGGGTTATGGCTGCAGTTGTACAAGGTTTAGTATTTCTTGAGCTTTGATGGTCTGACCCAAGCAAATAGCATGAATTCAGGAAGGATTTGGGACCGACAGGGAAGTATAAATGGCTGATTAGGTTTGATCTATGTTGCTAGTTCCAGCTTCAGTTGTATAAGGCAGAGGAGAGGAAGTTATGATTAGTGGGTAGAAGATGGTTACTTTACTGATTCTAAAGCTTTAGGCTGCCTGCAAATATGCAGATCCCTGGAGGATCTGCTTATGAAACAGATTCCTACACCCTACCCCATTCCCATTGCTAGTCAATAGGTCTGGGGTGGAGACCAGGAATTTGCATGTTTAACCAATCTGCCTGGAGATTCTGGTACAGGTAGTCCTAGGACAACATGCTTTATACCAAAAGCCTCCCTTACAGACTTGCATGAGTGACAGCAAATTAAACAGTTGAATTAAATTCAGCTGGAAAAGCGACCAAAGGGCCAGCAGTGCATTGGTGGTTCACAGAATCGGCTAGCCATCCTATCCCCAGATTGAAAGGCAAAGGATTCGGGGCATAACTGTGCTCAGAGCTGGGGCATGCTTGCCCAGGAACTTCCAGAGGTTGCCTAGGAACTTCAAGCTCAGAGCAACTTTTTGAGGAAGGTGAGGAAGAGCAGACTAGCAGCAGCTTTCGGCGAATGGGGCCAGGTGCCTGGCTTTTCCTCCAGCTGGTGTCGGCAAGCCACCTCTTTCCTCTTCCTCTTGCATGATGCACTTAGGAAATCATTTCTAGACAAGATGGGCCACTCATGTTTTCCCGCTCCTCCCGTACCTTGTCCATACCACGAAGCAAAATGTTCCCTTCCACAACATTACTGGCATTTTTCAAGCAACTTTTCATAATTAATATTAACTAGATTGTATTAAATACCTTTCATAATTAATATTAACTAGATTAATGTTAAGTAGAGAAGGGAATGAATACTATTTCTCAAGTGAATGTTTTTTATATTAGGGTTATAGGACCAATCTTAAAAGCTCAGGAAAATCAGCTTTTGCAAATTATCTTTTCTGAAGCTTCCAGCTTTCTTAGGTGTCTTTCCAGCTGTCTTAGGTGCTGACAGTTTTTCAAGCACTGAGATGAAAGGGACAAATTCTTTTTCTTTTGTGCTGCTAATTACAATTTTGCTTGGCATGAAGAAGCCTGCTTTCCTCTTGAGATGTTTGCCAGCATACATTAATTGCACAAATATTTATGCCAAAGCACAGGAGCAGCTTGTACCAAAAAAGATGGAACACTTTGAAGAAAAGCCTCTTTGACACAAATTTGTGGCCAGCTACCCAGAATCAGCATAAACTATTTGCCCCTTATCCTCAGCAAATGTGTTTAAAGAACATTGTGCCTGGGTTGATTTAGTGTTTACTTTGCTAGCAATGGCTGGTGAAGTCTTAAGAGCCTTGAGGTGACACTTCTTTTTTTTCAGGGTTAAAAATAAGATTTCTAAGAATATGTATGTATCTTATGGATTGCTATGTGAGTCAACATTTTAAATCTCCCGAGCCACCCACATGGAATAAAAATGGTTTATTCAATGGTTATTCCAAATCCCAGGAGCTTCAGAAAGTTAAATTGAACAAGCCAGAAAACATGAATAGCAAAGCCACAAGGCTCTTAGTATCATCTTGTTTTTCTAGAATGCTAGTTATGAAGAAAGGATCAGCCCCAGGTTCAAATCTCAACTTTGGCACTTTCAAGTTGCATGACCTTGAGGAGTCCCTTAATCTCTCCAAACCTCTGTTTTTCTATCTTAAAAAAGAAATGGTTCTATGTAGGGACCTAGGAAATGGTACCTACCTCCAGGGATCTTAAAAAGCATAATTGGAATAGTGAGCACGACGAGCTGAATGCAGTGCCTGGCACACAGAGAGTACACGGGAAATGCTGGACTGTGCTCTTTAAACCAACCCGACCTTATAAATAATTTAGGCCTCAGAAAGGCAATTAGGAGTGAAAAAGAAAGGAGATGCAAATAGATTCTAATATACAAAAGAGGCTCTTGCTGAGGATAATGGCTAGCCATGTAGAGGACAGGAAAAATGTGGGCTGAGAGCCGAGGTCAAGTTGTTGGGAGATCATGGGAAGGTGAGAGAACGGTGACCTTCAGAAGAGGAATGGGCACTGAGTGTGGAATTGCCACATAAATCCAAAATGCCCAGTTAAACTTGGATTTTAGATAAAACATTTTTTTTTT
>NW_007772375.1:2631-4899 GCF_000696425.1 Galeopterus variegatus | reverse complement strand
ATGTAAAAGACACTGTGCCAACTGTTGTTTCTTTCTTTTTTTTTCAGATTTAATCCCATTGTAGAGACAGATACAATGACATGAATCTTGAATGAATCCAACCCCCTTTGTACTTACTGCATGTTTATTCTCCAGGTCCCCTTCTGAGAAAAGCTTAGTTTCTCACGTGCTGTGGGGAGATCAGACTGGCTATCCAACCGGAGTATTCCAGTGTTCTTGGTATCTGTATTTCTTGTTATAATTCTTTAAATGCATTTTGGGTTCATTTCAGATTCTTGTGAGTTTTATGCAGAAAGGCAGTACAGTATTGTGCAAATCTTCTCAGATTTGAATTTAAACAATCACTTGAGAAAATTTTTTTTAAAGATCTAGATACCTGCTCCCTCTTCCCCCTCAAACACACACACACACATGTTGATTTGGAAGGTCTGGCTTGGTGTTCAGGCACCCCAAATAGTTCTGATGTAGGTGGTCTTTGGACAACATTTTGCATAGGAATATTGGGGGAAAGTAGCTTTGTAATTAGAAGGACCAAGGTTTGAAACTAAGCTCTACCTTTTCCTAAAATCTGTATGATTTTGGATGAGTTATTCAACATTTCTGAACTTCAGTTTTCCCATCTCATAAGATAGGAGTAATGACACTGAGGGGAGTATTCAAAGACACATTTAAGGAAAGTGCCTAACACAGTCCTTGTGTGGCAGTTATTATCTAATCAATGTAAGGCAAGCTCTCTGAGCCTGTTTATCTCTAAGAGAAATGAGGCACCTATTAAAATACTGAGAACTGTGAATACTCAGGACTAGAGCATAGATATGACTCCACTGAGATGCTGCAGCCTTCAGAGACACTGCCTTTTCTGGGCATTAACTTGAAACATCTAACCCACAGTGGGTGTTAAATGGATGTCAGGTCCCTTCTCTGCTGCATAAATATGTAGCATCCCTTTTTGAGATCTTTTTTTAATGTATCCTTTGTTTTAGAATTTCTAAGATGATCAAGCAAAATTCCAGAACACACACAGGTACATTACACTTTTTTTCTGTTTAGGGCAAATGACCCCAAAGTCAAAATACTTTCTCTTGTTGAATTCCTGAATCTTATCTATGCAGTTAAAAAAGTAAACCACAGTCTGGTGATGCTTTTATTTATGTTATAGAGATTTGAGCTGCAAATGACCTAAAAATCATGTGGCTCAGGTCCTGTCTAAGATAAAGATGAAGAAATTGAGGCACTTTGAGCCAGGTCTCCCTCCTGTTTCTTGTTTCTTCTGTTACTCCTTTATTTTTCTTTTCAACAGTGCTCTCAATAGAGGTGTCACAGCTACTCAGAACTCTCTGTACTAGGAGCGCGGTTCAGGAGTGGCAGGTTTCATGTAGGCTGGGTTCTGTTCATTGTAAGGAGATGGCTGTGCAAGTGCCAGTGACTTTAGACAGCTTTGCTCTGCTTTCCAGATGAGAAACTGACAGAGTCCAGGTGCTTTGGATACTGCCGCGTGCTGACAAATGGCTTGACAAATGGGGCACGTGAAGAGGGTGCTGTGGGTGGGAGAAGGGGCCAGTTCCCCCTTGGGAATACTTTAGACAAAAAAGTTAACAGCTGCTAAGTGACTCTTGAGTATGTGACTTTTTAAAAGCCTCATTTGATTTAACTGGAAGGGCTCTTTTGCCATGAGTTTTATAGTTCATTTGATACATGATGTCAAATATCATAGAATTGTCCATTTTATTGTAAGGGCTAAATTAGAAATTAATTTCAGTGTTAAACTGTGTATCAGGCAACTTCATTATGGAAATAAAAGGAAGTGTACTTTATCCATTTCTTGCAGTACTTATTCTTTTTCCTCTGTAAGATATTGGAATCTGAGAGTTACATGCATAAAATTTACACTGGTTCATGCATACTGAGAAGAAACAAAATTCAGCTTCTACCCCAGAAATTAATTTTGCACTTCAAACTTTTAATGGGAGTGTTTCATATGCCTCAGAGTAAATCTATCTGACCCCACAACACACTTCTGTGCACTCCATTAACAGAGCCTCACTGCGTGACCTCTTTCTTGTATCCTATTAGAGCATACTATTTTTCTGACAATTTAGGATGAATTACATTTGATGAGAAAACATTGGGAAACAAGACATGCATTATTTCAGGCCCTTGATAACTAAAGAACAATAATAAAATAGTATTAGCAGAAAGAAAAAAATACAAGGAAGAAGGGAAGGAAGAAGGAAAAAAGAAAGAAAGAAGAGAAAGAGGGAGGGAGAG
>NW_007772375.1:0-1634 GCF_000696425.1 Galeopterus variegatus | reverse complement strand
CCACTCGATATTTCTTTCCTGTTGAAGTCTTTTACAAAGACCTGTCCACCATGTGACTATTGCCTTGTGTTCTATTTCTTTACTCCTGGTAGGAGCAACAGGGGGTTGAGGAGTGTCTATGTTCAATTTCCTTAATTCAGTAACTTCTTGATGCAGTGCAGATAGTGTGCTCTAGCAGAAAAGTGTGGAATTTGTAATCTTACATATCAGACCAAGATGATATCTCTTTCACGTATTTATTGTGTGATCTTTCACAAGTTATAAAACCTCTCTGACGCTGACTCTCACTTTCTGCTTAATAGAGATAATAACTGGCTTTTAGAGAAGTGTGCTCGAGGGGTGTTGTAACCAATCGCAAGAGCAAGGTGCACACATCTCTTCTAACTCCGTGATCAGAGATGACACAGTAATAGCTTGGAAATGAATTAATAGTAGTGAAAATATTTATACTACAGAAATTGGTAAAGAGTACAAGTCAGGGATTATTTTTTCCAGAGAGCCTTTTGTTAAATATTTATCAGTACATCTCTGCTTATGTACAAAATGAGAATGTAAATAGGACTTTGTCAATGGCAGGGATGCAGTATTTATTTTCCTTCACTCTGGCCATTCCTATAAAATACATGCATTTGAAAACCATTGATCTCCAAACTTCTAGATAAAACAGAATGGCAATAAATTTTTACTTGGAAAGTCAATTTCATATTATGATCTCTATAATTACTTTATGGCGTTTTATCTGACTTGATTCTCTTCTCTCTTTTTCTCTCACTCTCTTTCAACACTGCTTAGAAAAGAAATTCTATCTTTTCTTAAATTCTTCTTACATGATGCCTAATACAGTGTCCCATGGAGATAATTATTATACTGCATTTTGATGCCCATTTGACTGTGAGTATAAATAGTCCAACATCAGAGTACACATTTAATATAAGAATTATAGTGAGTTTAACACATATTAAAGGTGGAAAAACGTTTCATAAGGAAGATGATCTTTGGGCTGATATACGGTAGGGTATCCCTGTGAGAAGGACAAGAATAAAGGGTAAGATAGGTGAGTCAGAGAAAACTTTATTGCACAAAGAAGAGCAGAAACCTGAGATATAGCTGAAGAAATTTGTGTCTGTGAGGCATTTGAGATATGGTTGGAAGGTCAGGCTGAGACTACATCTTAAAAGGCTGACAGAGGAGTTTGTACTTCATTACTAGACAAGAGAAGGAGTGTGAAATAATCAGAGGTGCATTTTGGGAAGATTAATTAGGCAGTGTAAAAGACGAGTTGGGAGAGAAGGGATTGGAGAGTCATAAAGAGTATCAGCCTCCCTTACCCTCAGTTTCCCTGTCTGCCAACTGTGAATAACCATGGTCTTTTCTAAGGGATTTTATGTTGATCAGATGAAGTCATATCTGTAAATGGTGGACATGCCCCTGGCATAGAGTAGATGTCAAGAGGAACCTCCTCTCCTTGCAAGTCCCTCTCCCTGTAGTTAAATTTCAATTCCCAAAATATTATTATATCTCAGACATAACTGGGACCTGATAACATACAACTGGATAGAAAAGATGCCAGAGATTTGTACAGAAACAGATGTAAACTGTTGCACATTAAAAAGATTTAAGGGCAAGAGGAGAAA
>NW_007772374.1:3671-4899 GCF_000696425.1 Galeopterus variegatus | reverse complement strand
CTCAAAAGAGCAAGCTCATCGATCTATGTAAATTCAACAGAGCAAGCTCATCGATCTAAGTAAACTCATCAGACCAAGCTAATCGATCTAAGTAAACTCATCAGACCAAGCACATCGATCTAAGTAAACTCATCACACCGAGCTCATCGATCTAAATAAAGTCATCAGACCGAGCTCATCGATCTAAGTAAACGCATCAGACCAAGCTCATCGATCCAAGTAAAGTCATCAGACCGAGCTCATGGATATATGTAAACTCAACAAAGCAAGCTCATCGATCTAAGTAAACTCATTAGACCAAGCTAATCGATCTAAGTAAACTCATCAGACCAAGGTCATCGATCTAAGTAAACTCAACGGAGCTAGCTCATTGATCTAAATAAACTCAGCAGAGCAAACTCACCAATCTAAGTAAACTCAAAAGACCAAGCTCATCGATCTAAGTAAACTCATCAAACCAAGCTAATCGATCTAAGTTATCTTTTCAGACCAAGATGATCGATGAAAATAAACTCATCAGACTAAGTTCATTGGTATAAGTTAACTCATCAGACCAAGTTTTTCGATCTAAGTAAACTCATCAGTCTGAGCTCATCGATCTAATTAAACTCATCGGACCGAGCTCATCGAACTAAGTAAACTCCTCAGACTAAGCTCATCGATGTAATAAACTCATCAGAGCAAGCTAATCGATCTAAGTAAACTCATCAGACCAACTGAATCGATCTAAGTAAAATCAACACACCAAGCTCATCAATCTAAGTAAACACATCGGATGGAGCTAATCGAAATAATAAACTCATAATACCAAGCCCATCGATCTAAGTAAACTCAACACACCAAGCACATCGATCTAAGTAAACTCATCAGACCAAGCACATTGATCTAAGTAAATTCATCAGACCGAGCTCATCGATCTATGTAAACTCATTGTACTGAGCTCATCGACGTAAGTAGACTCATCAGACCAAGCTCATCAATCATAGTGAACTCATCAGACCAAGCTCATTGATCTAAGTTAACTCATCACAGAAAGCTAATCGATCTAAGTAAACTCATCACACCAAGCCCTTCGATCTAAGTAAACTCATCCCACCAAGCTCATTGATCTAAGTAAACTCATCAGACCAAGCACTTCGCTCTAAGTAAGCTCATCAGAGAAAGCTAATCGATCTAAGAAAACTCAGCAGACCAAACCCTTCGATCTAAGTAAACTCATCAGACCAAG
>NW_007772374.1:1315-2898 GCF_000696425.1 Galeopterus variegatus | reverse complement strand
ATCTAGGAAAAATAATCAGACCAAGCTAATCAGTCTAGCAAAAATAATCAGACCTGACTAATCGATCAAATAAAAACTAATCTGACCAAGCAAATCGATCGCGGAATACAAATCAGATCAAAATAATCGATCTAGGAAAACTCTTCAGACCCAACAAATTGATCTAGGAAAACTAAACCAACACAGGTAGTCGATGTAGGAAAACTAATCAGACCAATCCAATAGATCTAGGAAAAATAATCAGACCAAGCTAATCAGTCTAGCAAAAATAATCAGACCTGACTAATCGATCAAGTAAAAACTAATCTGACCAAGCGGATCAATGTCAGAAAACAAATCAGACCCAACTAATCGATCTAGGAAAACTCTTCAGACCCAACAAATTGATCTAGGAAAACTAAACCAACACAGGTAGTCGATGTAGGAAAACTAATCAGACCAATCCAATAGATCTAGGAAAAATAATCAGACCAAGCTAATCGATGTAGGAAAATTAATCAGACCAATGTAATCAATCTAGGAAACCTAATCATACCAAGGTAATCGATCTAGGAAAACTCATCAGACCTAGGTCATTGATCTAACTAAACTGAACAGAGCAAGCTCATCAATCTACTTCACCTCATAAGACTGAGCTCATCGATCTATGTAACCTCAACCGAGCAACCACATCGATCTAAGTAAACTCACCAGACCAAGCTCATCGATATAAGTAAACTCATTGGACAGAGCTAATTGATCTAAGTAAACTCATCAGACCAAGATCATCAATCTAATTATACTCATCAGACCAAGCCCATCGATCTAAGTAAACTCATCAGAGCAAGGATATTGATCAAATTAAACTCATCAGACCATGCTTATCGACCTAATTAAACTCATCTGACCAAGCTCCTCGATTGACGTAAACTCATGAGACCAAGCTCATCGATCTAAGTAAACTCATCAGAAAAGCCAATTGATCAAAGTAAACACATCACACCGATCTCATCAATCTAAGTAAACTCATGAGACAAAGCTTTTCAATCTACCTAAACTTATCAGACCAAGCTAATCGATCTAAGTAAACTCATCTGACCAAGCTCATCGATCTAAGTAAACGCATCAGACCAAGATCATCAATCTAAGCAAACTCATCAGAGCAAGTTATTTGACCTAAGTCAACCCATCAGACCAAGGTTTCAATCTAAGTAATGTCATCAAACCAAGCTCATCCATCTAAGTAAACTCATCAGACCAACCACATCGATGTACGTAAACTCATCAGACCGAGCACATTGATCTAAGTAAACTTGTCAGACAAAGCTCATCGATCTCAGTAAACTCGTCAGACTAAGCTAATCGATCTAAGTAAACTCAAACCACAGAGCTAATTGATCTAAGTAAACTCCTCAGAGCCAGGTAATCAATCTAAGTAAACTCATCAGACCAAGCTCATCGATCTAAGTAAACACATCGGACAGAGCTAATTGATCTAAGTAAACTCCTCAGAGCCAGGTAATCAATCTAAGTAAACTCATCAGACCAAGCTAATCGATCTAATTAAACTCATCGGACCATGCTTATCGATCTAATTAAACTCA
>NW_007772374.1:0-342 GCF_000696425.1 Galeopterus variegatus | reverse complement strand
GTAACCACAACAAACCAAACTCAACCGTCTAAGTTATCTGATCATACCAAGATGATCGATCTAAATAAACTCATCAGACCAAGCTCATCGATCTAAGTAAACTCATCAGCCGGAGCTCATGGATCAAAATAACCTCATCAGACCAAGCACATTGATCAAAGTAAAGTCATCAGACCAAGCACATCGATCTAAGAAAACTCATCATACCGAACTCATCGATCTAAGTAAACTCATCAGACCAAGCTCATCGATCTAAGTAAACACATCAGCCCGAGCTCATCGATCAAAATAACCTCATCAGACCAAGCTCATCGATCTAAGTAAACTCATCAGCCCGAGCTC
>NW_007772373.1:10351-10551 GCF_000696425.1 Galeopterus variegatus | reverse complement strand
TTATTATTACCTTGATATCTAATTATGTTGAATTATTTTTTATGTGCCCAATGACTATTCATATGCCTTTTCAATAAATGTCCCAGTGCCCATTCTAACAAGATTATTTCTAAATTATTAAATTGTATTAGTTAATTATGTATACTGGATTAAATTTGTTTATAAGATATAGGTGTTATGAATATTCTTCCCCAGTTTGT
>NW_007772373.1:4176-4900 GCF_000696425.1 Galeopterus variegatus | reverse complement strand
TGTATTGCTGTGATTGTTGTTTGTTTGTTTCTTTCTCTCTATCTCTCTTTATTGTTCATTTATGAATTCAGTTCCCAGTTATGAGTGAGAACGTGTGGTATTTCTCTTTCTGTACCTTGGTTGTTTCACTTAGAATTATTTTCTCCAGGCTCATCCATGTTCCTGTAAATGATAAAATTTCATTCTTTTTTTATGGCTGAGTAGTATTCCATTGTTTATATATACCACAATTTCCTTATCCAGTCATCCATTAATAGACATTTAGGTTGGTTCCATCATCTAGTTTTGTAGATAGAGGTGCAATAAATATAGAAGTGCAGGTATTCCTTTGACCTGATGTTTTCTAATCCTCTGGTATATCCCCAGGAGTGGGATTGCTAGAACATATGGAAGTTGTATCTGTAGTTGTTTAAGGAACCTCCACACTATTCTCCATAATGGCTGTACTAATTTACAGTCCCACCAACAGTGCAGGTTTCCTCTTTCTCCACATCTTCACCAGCATTTGTTATTCTTTGTGTTTTTTACAATATCCAGTCTGATTGGGGTAAGGTGATATCTCAAAGTCGGTTGATTTGCATTTCCCTGATGATTAGCAATGTTGAGCATTTTTCATATACCTGTTGGCCTTTTGTATGTCTTCCTTTGAGAAATGTCAGCTCTTTTGCCCATTTTTTAATTGGATTATTTGTGGTTTTGCTGTAAACCTGTCTGAGCTCTTTGT
>NW_007772373.1:2835-3195 GCF_000696425.1 Galeopterus variegatus | reverse complement strand
ATAAATACATACATAATACATACATACTTATATAAATAAATAAATAAATACATACATAATACATACATACTTATATACATAAATAAATAAATAAATAAATGGGGATATCATGATTCGATACAGAAAATGTGATATATATGTACACAACCGATTTCTACTCAGCCATAAAAATATATTGAAATTCTGCCATTCACAGCAACATGGATGAGCTTGGAGAAAATTGTGTTAAGCCCAACCTACAAAGAGAAATACCACATGTCCTCCCTGAAAAGGGAGGTAAGAAATGAAAGAAAGAAAGAGAGAGAGAGAGAGAGAGAGAGAGAGAGAGAGAGAGAGAGAGAGAGAGAGAGAGAGAGAGAG
>NW_007772373.1:0-452 GCF_000696425.1 Galeopterus variegatus | reverse complement strand
TTAGTCTCTCTAAATCTTTTGATTGGGATGTTTAAGCCACTTATGTTTAAAGTAATTATTGATAGGTAGAGACTTAACTATTGCCATCTTGTTAATTGTTTTCTATCTTTTAGTTCTGTTGTCCTTCTCTTCTTCTTTTGCTATCTTCCTTTGTTATTTGTTGATTTCTTTTTGGAGTGATATGCTTTGATTTCTTTTTATGTATCTTGTATAGTATTTTTTATGGCTACCACAAGGCTTACATAAATATTCTGAAATTTATGACTTAATTTTAAGCTGATAACAATTTAACTTCAATTGAATACTAAACTCTCCACTTACTTTCTCCCCTCACTTTATTGATGTCACAATTTATAGCTTTTAATATTGTGTTGTGTATTCATTAACAAATTTGTTTAGCTGTAGATATACTTAATAATTTTGTCTCAAGTTTTATGGTATAATTAAAAGTC
>NW_007772372.1:4103-4900 GCF_000696425.1 Galeopterus variegatus | reverse complement strand
CGTCACAATTAGAAAAAACTTGACTTTGAAAATGACTGAGAAAGCAATTTGGAAGACGGAGAAAATAACTCACATTTTTATACAATCAGCTCAACTCCTGTCCTGACATTGGGGAATTCCCTCCAGCCCCTTTACTCTAGGTGTACTATTTTTTACGAATAATCCTCGTGGTCGTAGAATACTGTGACCCTGTTCTTTTTTACCTAACACGATATAAGCATTTCCCCCAGGTGCTGATTGGTCTTGACAGCCACCATTTTGGTTATTAACTGGATCAGTTTTTACTCAGACGACCTCTAGGTTTAGCTTAAAAAATGAATCAATGGCTTCTCACTGGACGGGGTCCAACGTCTGAGCTGGTGTTCATCTGCTGCCAGCCCCAGTTTCCAGCACCTCCTCCTCTCCCCTCCCACCATGTATCCAAGGGTTCCTTCACCAAGGTGGTTTCCTCCCTACACAAGCCGGCTTAGCTGTGCCTCAGGGCCTACCCTCAGGCTCCTAACGGTCCTGGGAAAGCTCTTCTTCCTCCTTTGCCTGAAAAATTCTAGCTCAAGACCCAGCTCAGATGACGTCTCCTCTGTGTGCCCTTTCCCAGGCCCCTTGGCCCCTCTGTGCACACGTGACAGGCACTTCTAATATTACACTTATCAGCCTGTGTAAGAGCCGACTGCTTCGGTATCCATGATCCTCTCTAGGCGGGGAGAAAACAACAAGACCTCCTCTTTTGACCCATCCTTCTGACCCTAGCACCCAGGGCAGTGCCACCATTCATGGGACAACCCAACAAGAGAAGTGTG
>NW_007772372.1:0-3492 GCF_000696425.1 Galeopterus variegatus | reverse complement strand
TCTGACCCTAGCACCCAGGGCAGTGCCACCATTCATGGGACAACCCAACAAGAGAAGTGTGGAACTGAAAACTGGGACAACTGCTATATTCTTGGACACCAAGAAGGACTCTTTCATGGCATCCATATCCCTGGTGGTACTCAAAATAATGTTAGGCAGCATGGGAGCAAACGTCTGAAATTTTAGTAGTTTATTTTAAGGTGCAAAGAACTAATGTGTGTTATGCAAACAGAACAGAACTAAACAGAACTCGTTATACTAATATCTACTGGTACATTTAAGACGAAGTAACTGCATCAGTTTAAGAATACTAATAAATATTAATAAAATTCCCCAGGCATATGCAAATATGGCAAAAATTCACATAAAGAGCAAAGAAGTGCAGTTGGGAAATACGAGATCAGACAGCAGGAGGGCCACGGAAGTCTTCAAGGGGAAGGAAGTAAAGAATCCTCACTAGACACACACTGGCACCTGAAGGGGGAAGAAATTCTCAGATTGTATTGGGCAGGGGTTAGTAAACTATAGCTTGTGGAACTAATCCGGCCCTTTGCCTGTTCTTGTCAATGAAGTTTTATTGGAACACAGCTAGTCATATTTGTTTACTTATTTTCAGTGGCTGCTTTTGTGCTAGAAGACAGATGCATGGTTACAACAGGGACTGCAATATTTACTATCTGGCCCTTTACAGTTTCCTAAATCCTGATCACGGGGAGATATGGGCTAGGAGATGGGACTAAGAGGTCCTTAAGAAAACAGTTTCCAAAGCCCCAACCTGTTGTATGAGGCCAACCAGCATAACTCTAAGATCCAAACCTGACACGGATATTCAAAAAGAGACATCAGAGCCCAGTTTTTCTCAGTAAGATAAGTGTGAATATACCCAAGTATTAACAAACTGAGTTCAGCCATAGAAAGGACAGAATGTCCTGGCCCAGTGAGGTTTGTTCCAGGAACACAGGGCTTAATAAGTAAATAATTTCACCGCATGAATAGAATCAAGGAAAATCACTTAAAAGAAGAAGATTGCAGAGGTATATGAAAAAATGCTCAACATCACTTATCATTAGAGAAATGCATATCAAAATCGCAATGAGATATCACCTCACACCTGTCAAAAAAGTTATTATCACAAAGATAAAGTTTTTGGTGAGAAAAGACATTGTTGGTGGGAATGTAACTTAGTATAACCATTATTGAAAACAGTCATTTTTTTGAAGTTCCTCAAAAAATGAAAAGTAAAAATCACCATGTGATCCAGCAATCCTACTACGGGGTATATATATATCCAAAGGGAAGGATAGCAGTACGTGAAAGAGACACCTGCACTTCCTGTTTATTGCAGCAGTATTCACAGTAGCCAAGATATGGAAACAACCTCAAGTGGCCGTCATCGGACAAATGGATAAAGAAAACGTGGCATATATACATGGAACACTACTCAGCCTTAAAGACGAAGGAAATCGTGCTCCTTGTGACATTATGAATGAACCTGGAGGACATTAAGTTAACTGACATCAGCCAGGCACCAAAAGACAAATGCTGCATGAATCTCACTCGTGTGGAATTTTTAAAAGTTGATCTTAAAGAAGCAGAAAGGAGAACGGTGGTTACCAGGGGCTGGGGGGACGGGGAGTATTGGGGAGACGATGGTCACAGAATACAAAATTTCAGTCCAAGAGATCTAGTGTACATCACTGTGGCTACAGTTAATTAATTTGCATTATATTCTGAAAACCACTGAGAGCAGAGCTCTCCCACAAAAAAAGTATGTGAGGTGATGCGTATGTCATGTTGTACAAGATAAGTATATACAATTTTTATTTGTCAATTTAAACAAACAAACCAATAAGAAAGACTGCAGAGCCAGATGGCCCTTTCTGAAGGCCAGCACTATGACCTCCCAGTGTGACCTGGGTGAGTCTGGACTTCTCCGCACCTTGGGTTTCTCATCTGCAAATAAGGGATGGAGCCATTTCTACTTCTCAGGGATTGGTAGGAATAGTTTCAACTGTGAAGAACTTAGCAGCATGCCTGGCACACAGTAAGTGCTCAATAAATGTGAGCTATTGTTATTATAACAAAGAAATGAGGAGGGGGACCGAGCTGTCATTGATGTGGTGGGGAGTGCATGCCTGAGGGAGTGTGGGGTGAGGCAATTGAATACAGGGAGGCAGCAGGAAAGAACTGTTTGAACACGATCCTGACGCTTGTAGATTAAACAACACTATGGTCTGAAAGTTTGTGCCCCTCCCCCGCCAGATTCATATACTGAAATCCTCACCCCCATGGCAATGGTGTTAGGAGGTGGGGCCTTTGGGAGGTGATGAGGTCATGAGGGTGGAGTCTTCATGAATGGGATTAGTGCCCTTATAGGAGAGGCCCCAGAGAGCTCCGTCACCCCTTCCACCATGACAGGGCAAGGTGCCATCTATGAACCCAGAAGTGTGTCCTCATAAGACACTGAGTCTGCCTGCAGCTTGATCTTGGACTTCCAGCCTCCAGAATGAGAAATAAAATTCTGTTGTCTACAAGCCACTCAGACTATGGCATTTTGCTATAGCAGCCCAAATAGACTTAGTAAGAGAGTGATAAAATTACAGGTACGGGAAGTTTTCCTTGGAGAGAAGGGATAGTGGTAGGAAAATGGTGATCATGACAAGGGTGGGATTATGGTTAAGAAATGCCTGGTAAACGTGCCATCCAAAATACCCTATGGAAGTCAATGCACAGGTTGGGGATGGATACCCAGACTTGTAGTACACAGAAAGATTGGCGATGGGCACCCAGGCTTGAGGTCCACGGAGAGTTTGGGGATGGATACCCAGGCTTGAGGTGTATGGAGAGGTTGGGGAGGGACACCCAGACTTGAGGTCCAGGGAGAGGGGATGGACACCCAGGCTTGAGGTGTATGGAGAGGCTGGGGATAGGCACCCAGGCTTGAGGTGTATGGAGAGGTTGGGGATAGGCACCCAGGCTTGAGGTGTATGGAGGGGCTGGGGATGGTCACCAAGAATGAGGTCCATGGAGAGGTTGGGGATGGACACCCAGAATGAGGTCCACGGAGAGGTTGGAGATGGACACCCAGAATGAGGTCCACGGAGAGGTTGGGGAGGAAAACCAAACTTGAGGTCCACGGAGAGGTTGGGGATGGACACCCAGAATGAGGTCCACGGAGAGGTTGGGGATAGGCACCCAGGCTTGAGGTCCATGGAGAGATTGGGGATGGACACCCAGGCCTGAGGTGTATGGAGAGGCTGGGTATGGGCACCCAGGCTTGAGGTCCACGGAGAGGTTGGGGATGGACACCCAGAATGAGGTCCATGGAGAGGTTGGGGATGGGCACCCAGACTTGAGGTCCATGGAGAGGTTGGGGATGGATACCCAGGCTTGAGGTGTATGGAGAGGCTGGGGATGAATACACAGGCTTGAGGTGTATGGAGAGGCTGGGGATAGGCACCCAGGCTTGAGGTGTATGGAGAGGTTGGGGAT
>NW_007772371.1:0-4900 GCF_000696425.1 Galeopterus variegatus | reverse complement strand
TGATAAATACACTAAATCTTAAGAACTTCTGTTCATCAAAAGACCATCCAATATATTTACAGTACACGTATTTGTAATATATAAGTAATTCCTACAAATAAAAAAAAAGATAACCCAGTTAAAAAACAGGCAAAAATGTTGAACAGCACTTCACAAATGAAGGTGTCCAAATGGCCAATAACATACAGAAAGGGGCTCAGCATCATTAGTCATTAGGAAAGTCAAAACCATAGTGAGCTCTCATGACACACCCACCAGAGCGGCTATGATTGAAAAGATGGACAGATCCAATTGTTTATGAGAATGAAAAGAAATTAAAACTCTCATACACTGCTGGATGGGAGTATAAAGTGGTACAACTGATTTGTAAAACTGCCTGGCAGTATCTATTGAAACGCTCATTGCATGAATTAACTAATCGAATCATCCATTTTGCTGTGGATAGACATGTGAGTTGCTTACAGTTTAGTACTGTTATGAATAAAGATGTCATGAATATTTTTGTACATGTCTTTTGGTAGATATATGCTCTCATTTTTATTCATAATAGTACTAAACTGTAAACAACTCAAATGGCTCTCCACAGCAAAATGGATGATTCGATTAGTTAATTCATGCAATAAGAATACTAGGCAGTCATGAAAAATGAATCATCCACAACATGGATGAACTGCACAATGTTGAATGACAGAGGCCAGACAGGAAAGGGAAAACATACTGGATAATTCTATTTA
This sequence comes from Galeopterus variegatus, assembly GCF_000696425.1. Classification (NCBI taxonomy): domain Eukaryota; kingdom Metazoa; phylum Chordata; class Mammalia; order Dermoptera; family Cynocephalidae; genus Galeopterus; species Galeopterus variegatus. The sequence goes on along the minus strand of NW_007772371.1, from coordinate 4,166 downwards.
TGAGAAATTCAAGGACAAGCAAAACTTGTCTTTGGGGAAAGAAATCAGAATCATGGTACTTTTGGGGCAATGACTAGAAAGAGATGTGAAGGAACCATCTATAATACTGTAAATGTTCTACATCTAGACTTGGGTGGGGGTTACATGGGAATGTGTCTTCATCGAGCTGTACACTTACAATTTATGCATTTGAGTGTATGTATGTTATACCTTAATTAAAAACACCAAAACTCCACAAAAGACAAAAACACAATTCCACAGGTACATGGTTTTCTGCATTAATATTTTACCCCATATTTTGAGAAACATTTATAAACACCTAACTTAATGAGGAACTTATACCTTTGTCCAAGTGATCAACCTTTTCAGTTTATATTCTCTCCACCTACAAATTAAAGATATATTAATAATCTCTGTTAAAAAAAAAAAGGCAAGGCACAGAATGAGAAAAGGTATTTGTAGCACATGAACCAATATGAAACCCACAATAAGAGAGAACTGAAAGTCTGTTAGGAAAAGACACAATAGAAAAATGGTCAAAAGATGCACTTTTCCCTTTGCAGTATCCTTCTAGAACAGGTCTGGGTTGCGGCCCAACAACATGCAGATGAGTCGCACGCACAAAACAATAGATGGCCCACAGGTGTTGAAGCCATCCTCCGTGTTGCCCCGATTGGAATTATCAGAGCGGACATGGGGACCGTGACCTCCGAGATCAAATGGTCACCCACATACATTCTGCTTTACAAAAACTTACCCACAAATTGGTTAACTATGATAAATTGAGAGAAATTACCCAACGACCCACTGAGAACCCCAGTGAGTTCCTAACCCATCTCTCGGGGGCACTACAAAAATAGACCCGCATACATCCCTCTTCCCCGGCTGGGACGGCTCGCCTCCATTCCCATGTTATCACTCAGTCTGCCCCAGACATTCGGAAAAAACTAAAAAATCTCAAAGATGGCCCCAGTTGCAGCCAGACAGACCTCCTCAATCTGGCTTTCAAAGTTTTAAACAACAGAGAGGAGGAGGAAAAGAAGGAGTGATACAAATACCAGCTTCTGGCCGATGCCATCCGGGGACCTACTACCCAAAGGGCTCACATATCAAAACCTTGAAATGTGCCACCTGGCAACTGTGTCAAGTGTGGCCAACTGGGCCACTGGGCTCGAGCCTGTCCTAACCCTAGGCCCCCTCCCAGGCCTTGCCCATATTGCAAGCAGGAGGGTCATTGGGGGGTCGACTGCTCCACTCGCCAGAGAGGGAGTGGGCCAATCCCCGCCCCACTGGTAAGACCGTCCTTGCCTGAACTTCTTGGCTTTGCCCAGGATTTGAGGCCCCCACAGAGATCACCACGCGTGAGTCCAGGGTAATTCTCCTCATAGCAGGTAAGCCAATCTCTTTTATTATCGACACAGGGGCCACTTACTCCACTCTCTCCAAATATTTGGGGCCCACCACTTCATCCTCTATCTCCATGGTGGGTGGTACAGAATCCAAATACTGTCCTCGAGACACCACCCCTCCCCTGCACACTTCACCACACCCACTTTTCACATAAATTCCTGGTTATGCCCCAATGCCCTGCCCTTTTATTGGGGCGTGACATTCTCTCGAAGTTCAGGGCAACTTTAACCTTATATGATCGGACACCTTCCTTGCTGTTGTTGGCCCAAGCCACCCCAGACCTGGACTCTATGGACTCCACCTTTCCCTTTTCCTCTAACCTGGTCAACCGGATTGTATGAGATACATCATCCCCCTCCATTGCCACTCATCACTCCCCCATCCGTGTTCTTTTAAAAGATCCTTCTATTTTTCCTAACATACCCCAATACCCTATTGCTCTCAATCATCTCACAGGGTAAAGCCCATCATACATAAACTCCTTTCCTCCGACCTTTTATAACTCACTCATTCACCACACAACACACCCATCCTCCCAGTGAAGAAGTCCAATGGCTCATACCGCTTGGTTCAGGACCTCCGAGCCTATAATGCAGTCGTTTTAGCCATAACCCCTGTCCTTCCCAATCCCTACACCCTCCTATCCACCATTCCTACTACGACTCATTTCTTTTCAGTCCTTGACCTCAAAGATGCTTTCTTTTCTATTCCCCTTCACCCTTCCTGCCCGGACCTGTTCGCCTTCACGTGGACCGATCCCGACACACATCGATCCCAACAACTCACCTGGACGGTCCTGCCCCAAGGGCTTCAGGATAGCCCCCACTTCTTTGGCTAAGCCTTAGCTCGAGACTTATCCGAACTTCCACCCACCTCTAGCACTATACTACAATATGTAGATGACCTTCTCCTATGTAGCCCCTTATATGAGGACTCGCAGGCCCACACTATTGCTCTCCTTAATGTCCTGGTCGCCAGGGGATAGCGAGTGTCCCCCAGCAAGGCCCAAATTTCCTCCCCTTCAGTCACCTATTTGGGAGTCCACCTTACTCCGAGCACCAGAAAGATAATGGTAGATCGCAAGAGTCTAATTTCTGATCTCCCTACCCCCACCACAAAGGGTGAAACCTTTCTTTCCTGGTACTTGCAGGGTATCTTCACCTATGGATTCCCAATTTTGGCATGCTAGCAAAACTACTTTATAAGGCAGCCAAAGGGGATCTCACCATTCCCTTAGATCCCACAAAGCCCATTCAGTCTCCCTTCCAGCAATTAAAGGCTGCTCTCCTCACAGCCCCAGCTCTCTCTCTCCCAAACCTGTCTCGTCCTTTCATTTCATACGTCACCGAGACCCAAGGATTGGCGGTCAGCATTTTAGGACAAGAGGCAGGAGATATTTTCTCCCCAGTTGCATACCTCTGAAAACAACTAGACATCACAGCTCAGGGATGGGCCCCTTGCTTACGGGCCTTGGCGGCAGCTACCCTTCTAGCATAAGAAAGCTCTAAATTAACCTTTCGACAATAAACAGTTATTTGTTCCCCCCACCATCTTCAAGACCTTGTGGGTCATAAGGCAATGTCAATTCTCTCTCCCTCCCATCTACAACTCATCCACCTTACTTTCATTGAAAATTCTCAGTTTTCCTTTAAACCTTGCCCTCCCTTGAACCCAGCCACTCTCATCCCGAGGCACTCTCAACCTATAGAACACAACTGTATGGAGGCCCTAGATTTTTTCCTTGATCCCTTTCCACACATCTCACTACACCCCATTACAGAGCCCCAATACACATGGTTCGTAGATGAGAGTGCCACCTCTGCACCAGTCCCCCAAGTGGGATATTCCATAGTAACCTTAACACAAACCATTGAGGCTGCTCCCCTTCCTCCTAACACCACCTCCCAACAGGCAGAACTTGCTGCCCTCACCTGTGTTCTCACCCTGGCCAATGATAAACAAGTCAATATATACATGGATTCTAAATATGCCTACCACATCTTACATTCTTGCGCAGCTATATTGAAGGAGAGAGGATTCATGACCACCCAAGGAGGGTCCACCGCATCAGGACGCTTCTCAAGGCTACCCAGCTTCCAAAGGAGGTCAGAATTATACACTGCAGGGGACACCAGGCCTCCAATAGCCCCATAGCTCAGGGTAACAAACGAGCAGAACTTATCGCAAAACAGGCCACTCAGTCATCAGATCCCCACACTTCCCTCACCCAGGTTCTTCTATGACCCCTACGCCTTCACCCCAGTACACCTCTCAAGAGGTACACCATCTCCTAGAACTGGAGGCACAAAAGAAAGATGGCTGGTATGTTATTTCTGGTCGTTATGTTCTCCCTGAGACACAAGTGAGACAAATCCTCTTAGATTTCTGCAATACAATCCACGTAGGTCACGAACCCCTGTCATACCTCCTCCAGCCTTTATACTATTATCTCCACATGATCAAATTACTTAAACAAATCACCAAAAGCTGCCCCATTTGTTCCTGTTGCTCCAGTCAGGGTGGCCTCCAGATCCACTCCTTTCCCACCCATCAGGCTAGAGGCTGTACTCCTGGCCAAGACTGGCAAATTGATTTTACCCACATGCCTCCCCACAAGAAAACGCACTACCTCTTAACCTTAGTAGATACCTTCCCAGGATGGGCAGAGGCTTTCCCTTCCATTTCGGAGGATGCCGCCACAGTGACACGAGCTCTCGCCTCAGAAATCATCCCCCATCTTGGCCTACCCACCAGCC
>NW_007772370.1:4221-4901 GCF_000696425.1 Galeopterus variegatus | reverse complement strand
CATTTATTGTGCTGTGCACAATTAAAACAAATAAAAATGGTAACACATTTTACATGCATAGTTATCAAAATATTTCAACAGCCTTCACTTTATTTGTCTTATTATCTTTTACACTTTGATAGATATTATTTTAGATAATATCTAAAATAGATAGATCCTTATTTTAAGACAGAAGAAATTTAGACAAAGAGAGTTTGAAGGCCTTACACAAACTCATTTAGGGTCAAAATGAATACCAGAATTCTCCTAATTTATGCAGCCACAAGATTAGAAGTTTCCAGTTGAACTCATCCTGTATTCCCCACCAGAATCAGATCAGCTATGTACTTGGGACCTATCATTAATTCAGGTAATACATGGGAATTTGTTGCACCATCATTGGGTTTGTAGCTATTCCATCCCTACAATTGGGAATATGAGTCAATATGCCTTAATATGAAAATGGAATGGAGATCAAACTGACCATTCCTTTGGTTTTGTATTCTCCTCCTCCTTAGCCATTTTGTACATTTCCTTCCATTTTTCCTGAACCATATATGGAATGAAACAGATATCTTTATAATTCTGAGATACCTGAATAACTACAGATTTTAGGTTCAAAAGTTAGATTCAAATAAAAACAGTTAGTTGTATTTAGTATCTAGTAGAAACTATCTTAAATGATTCATACCAAAAAAAAA
>NW_007772370.1:1702-3701 GCF_000696425.1 Galeopterus variegatus | reverse complement strand
AAAAAAAAATCTACTACATATGTCCCTAGAAAGAAAAAGGTGAAGTTTAACTGTAGGGAAAAAAAATCTTTTCAAATATTCTCATACTGTGAGCCTATTATAAGTGCAAAAAGATTAAAGATACAGTATAAAGGTATGTATCTAAATGACTACAAATAACTGTTTAACTGGAGCTGCCTAGGGTACATCAGTAGCCCCTAAATGATCAAAGGCTATTGCTGCAGGCAAGGTCCAAAACCACCTGCTTATATAAAGAACTTTAGATGACAGCACTGATATTTTGCATTTATATTGATACTTCTTGAAACAACTATTTTAAAATGATTATCTATCCAAAACTGACAGAAGGCAAACAGATTGAGAGTTAAGTCTGTAATTCTGCACTGAGTTAAGTCTGTAATTCTGCACTGACTCATCCCTTTGCCTTGTGTAAAAACATGATAATTTCTTAGGACGTTTCACATATCCCCCACCCTGTCATTGTTATCTACAGGAAGAAGAAAATTCAGGTTATTTTGGAACTTAAAGAATCATCTTTTCACTCACCACAGACAACCCTAAGCAAAACTGTGAAATAGGATATGTTAGTATATTTCCCGTGTCCACTCTAAATCTTACCTTTGTATAAAAAGGCACACTAAACTAGTTGCACTGCTATTTTACATTTTTTCAGCAACCACAGAAAGAAATACATATTACAACAGACTTAGTAATCAATATATATTTAAACAAAGGAACTTCAAAAAGGTCAAGGAAAATGGAATTAAAAGATAAAAAATAAAAAAATATAAATTTTATTTCTCAACGTAAGTGACATCAAGTTTAAGACATTTTTGTAAGCAATGATACTAGCCATTTATTTCATCCCCCAAAATTTGAGGGCCCTGGAAATTTAACTATGTCTATGCAGTCTTTTTTACATTATTAACTGAATAAATACAGGTGCCCATTAAGGATGTTTTTAAGATTAGAAAACAAAGAGAAATCAGAAGGAGCCACAAAAGGACTATAATGTGGAAACCTAATAATTTCCCATAGAAACTCTCACAAAATTGTCCTTGTTTGATAAGATGAAGGAGCTGGATCATTGTCACGGTGGAGAAGGACCCTCTAAAAAAGCTTTGCTGAGTGGTTTTCTGTTAAAACTTTGGCTAACTTTCTCAAAACACTGTTATAATAAGCAGATGTTATTGTTCTTTGGCCTTAAAACTGTTCACATTACCTTTGCTCTTGACTGGTCCATTTTTGCTTTGACTGGACCACTTCCACCTCTTGGTAGCCAGTGCTTTGATTGTGCTTTGTCTTCAGAATTGTACTAATAAAGCCATGTTTCATCCCCTGTTACAATTCTTCCAAGTAATGCTTCAGGATCTCGATGCCACTTGTTTAAAATTTCCATTGAAAGCTTTGCTCTTGTCTGTAGCTGATCTGGGCACAACAGTTTGGACATCATTGAGCAGAAAGTTTGCTCAACTTAAATTTTTCAGTCGGAATTGTGTTAGCTGAATCAAGTGAGATGTTAATGGTATTGGCTATTGTTTCTGTTGTTAATCATTGGTCCTCTTCAATTAGGGCATAAACAAGAATATTTTTTTCCTCACAAATTGATGTAAATGGTCTACAGCTGTGGGTCTCATCTTCAACATTTTCTTTTGCCTTATCAAAACAAATTATCAATTTCCCAACTGATAATTTCTCTGGGGCATTGTCCCCAGAAACTTTTCATAAAAGATCAGCATTTCACCATTCTTCCACCCAAGTTTCACCAAAAGTTTGATATTTATTCTTGCTTCAATTTTAGCAGAATTCATGTTACTTTGATAGGACCTTTTTATTTAAATTGATGTCTTATCCTTCTTAGTGCCTCAACCTAGATCCTGTTCGGACTTTCCATAACAGATTACAATGAGTTTATCTTGGTGCAAAAAAAAAAAAAAATTGCAATTCATGCATAGTTTCTTCATAATACACATTTTCCATGAACTTTTTAAAGACCCCT
>NW_007772370.1:0-1197 GCF_000696425.1 Galeopterus variegatus | reverse complement strand
TTGCAATTCATGCATAGTTTCTTCATAATACACATTTTCCATGAACTTTTTAAAGACCCCTCATATGTCTAGATAGATAGATAACATAAAACTTTTGTTTCAATTACATGAATACACCATTATATCTTTTGTCTATTATGCAATTATTATATATGGTTTAATATATATACATATATATTATTGAAAAAAATTATGCAAAATAATATTTACCTGTATTTTGTGTTATGCATTGAGATATTTTTAATTTTATTGTTTTTTTAAAAAATATATTTTTTAAAGGCAGGTCACAATTTGACCTACCAAATTGATTTCAAAACCTACTAATGGGTTATAACTCACAAATCAAGAAGCAATAAATTACAGTAAGCAATAATTTACATCAATGTGCCAAACTCCTACTTCTATAATTTACATGGTAATAGGAACAAGAACCAATTGAAAGATGCTTAACAGTAGAATATCAGACATCTGCGCAGATGTAGGGAATAATTAGTTGAAAGATTTTCCTGAATTTGACAATTTCTTTCACCAAGAGTTTTTCTCTTCTTAAAGAGCTCATAGTAAGACCACTTGTCCCAGCCTCCTTTACAGTTACATGTGGCCACTATAGAAATAATGTACAGTACTTCTAGGCCTGGTCATAAATCTTCTGGTATATAATTTCCCATTTTCACTCCCTGACTTGAGGCAGATGAGTGGTCTTGAAAGCAAAGTGTTGAAAACAACAAAATCGCAAGATGGAAGGAATGCAGTACCTTAACCACTGCTCAGAAAAGACCCATCTATGTTATGAACACCAGTTATGGATTTCACATGAGAGATTAAAAAACTTCTCCTGTGTTAAGTCCCAAAGACCTGGGGTTTTGTTTGTAATAGTAGCTAGCATTATTTCAACTAATTCATAAGCTATCATTTCAGAAAGTACTAAGAATAGCCTTCTAATAGGAGACAACAGAAGATCTTCCCCTTTAAGGACAGATATGCAGTATAAAGCATCCCAACATGAGGAAGAAGAGGCACCCATTTCTTGATCAGAGGTAATACAGGTGATACCCAGATTCCTTTCTATATCAACTCTTCTTAGCCTGCTTTTCAGTTTTTCTTTCACAGTCTTCTTTTCCAAAACTTTATTTTACATCCCTATATGCATTTTTCACAAACCCCTTTCCCTATCCCAGAATTTCTTCCTTATTCCAA